>NW_027199414.1:20000-32454 GCF_038502225.1 Cherax quadricarinatus | reverse complement strand
CTTCCTTTGCAGATGACACCCGAATCTGCATGACAGTGTCTTCCATTGCAGACACTGCAAGGCTCCAGGCGGGATGGGATCCTCTCCAAGATACGATACTACATGCCGCAAAATGCCCTTCTCACACTATACCACTCACTTATTTATCCATACCTCACCTATGCTATTTGTGCTTGGGGATCAACTGCAGCAACACACCTAAAGCCAATAATAACCCAACAAAAAGCTGCAGTAAGAATAATCACTAAATCCCATCCCTGGCAGCACACCCCCCCACTCTTCAAAGATCTAAACTTACTCCCAGTTCAGTACATCCACACTTACTACTGTGCAATCTATATCTACAGGGCCTTAAACTCTAATATCAACCTTGACCTAAAACGCTTTCTTGATAGTTGTGACAGAACCCACAGGCATAATACCAGAAACAAACATCTCTACGACATTCCCCGTGTCCAACTAAACCTTTACAAAAATTCAATGTATGTCAAAGGCCCTAAAATCTGGAATACCCTACCTGAGAACTCTAGAACTGCAGACACATTCATCACCTTCAAAACTACCATTAGAAAACATCTTATCTCCCTGATACACCCCGTCAACTAACTACACGAATACCACCTGGTGGTTCACACTTACACTCGCTCACTCATTTGACCATAAACAGAAATATTAATCTCAGTCTTAAAATAATGAATCCTGTGATACTCCAATACTGAAACTATATACTGTGCCAAAACAAAAGCATTCACATTGCTAAACTCACAAACTAGTATTTAGTCACCTAGCCATAATACCAACTTACCTCATAATTTGTAATATTTTACAATTAAGAATAAAACTAAGTATGCCCGAAATGCCTAGCCATGCTAAGCGTTCTAGTGGTACACTCTGTAATCACAATTTTACTACATGTAAACCAAACAATAACCAAATTTCTGTAAACCCAGCATTGTAATCCTTATAGAGAATAAACTTATAGACATCAACCAAATCTTTCAGTGGGCTGCAGAAAACAATATGAAGTTCAACGATGAGAAATTTCAATTACTCAGATATGGTAAACATGAGGAAATTAAATCTTCATCAGAGTACAAAACAAATTCTGGCCACAAAATAGAGCGAAACACCAACGTCAAAGACCTGGGAGTGATCATGTCGGAGGATCTCACCTTCAAGGACCATAACATTGTATCAATCGCATCTGCTAGAAAAATGACAGGATGGATAATGAGAACCTTCAAAACTAGGGAGGCCAAGCCCATAATGACACTCTTCAGGTCACTTGTTCTATCTAGGCTGGAATATTGCTACACACTAACAGCACCTTTCAAGGCAGGTGAAATTGCCGACCTAGAAAATGTACAGAGAACTTTCACGGCGCGCATAACAGAGATAAAACACCTCAATTACTGGGAGCGCTTGAGGTTCCTAAACCTGTATTCCCTGGAACGCAGGAGGGAGAGATACATGATTATATACACCTGGAAAATCCTAGAGGGACTAGTACCGAACTTGCACACGAAAATCACTCACTACGAAAGCAAAAGACTTGGCAGACGATGCACCATCCCCCCAATGAAAAGCAGGGGTGTCACTAGCACGTTAAGAGATCATACAATAAGTGTCAGGGGCCCGAGACTGTTCAACTGCCTCCCAGCACACATAAGGGGGATTACCAACAGACCCCTGGCAGTCTTCAAGCTGGCACTGGACAAGCACCTAAAGTCAGTTCCTGATCAGCCGGGCTGTGGCTCGTACGTTGGTTTGCGTGCAGCCAGCAGCAACAGCCTGGTTGATCAGGCTCTGATCCACCAGGAGGCCTGGTCACAGACCGGGCCGCGGGGGCGTTGACCCCCGGAACTCTCTCCAGGTAAACTCCAGGTAATATGTGTAGAGAACCTAGGATAACCCAAAAAAGTCAGACAGAGTGACTTATTTCCATTGGGGTCCTTTTACCTTATTATTATAATATAAAGGTTATAATATTTTCTTATTATTCTACAATGAAGATAACATCTTATTATCATACTAAAAAAACTATCTACTACACCAAGGTCATTAAGACTATCTACAATACGAGGGTCATTACTAGGAATAAGGTAAAATTTACACGTATGTTAGCTAAAAAATAGAAAATCATTCCCCTCCCTTTCTGTAGCTACATTCATCAGACACCTTTTGGCACTCTAATTGAACTGGTTCATGCTATGACTGGCTTTGACATGTGCGGGCAGTCTGTTCCATTCCTTTATTGCTGTACAATAAAAGGTGTTCGAAGCCTGGCCACTGACTGTGGGTACTACAAAGTTGTGCTCTCTCCCCCTAGTACTATGATTGCTTTGGTTCCCAACCTTGACAAAATTGACAGCAAGATATTCTGGACATTGTTTGTGAGCAATTTTATAAACATGATTTAGATTCAGTTGTTTTACTCTGTCTTCAACATTCAGCATATCCAACTGCTGTAATTCATCCTGGCCTACATGTTCTCTTGGTCCCAGCCCCAGGATGAATCTTACGATTTTGTTCTGGGTGATTTGCAGTCTATCTTTCAGTTTTTTTGTCAAGGCAGAGTACCAAGAAGAGCAAGCGTAATCCATATGGCATTGTATAAGGGCTAGACATAGGGTCCTGCAAGCCTCAGTAGGTAGACACTGTGCTTGTCTATACAGGAACTTCAGTCTGGCATTCGCTTTCTTTACTACACTGTTCCCTATCAATTCTCCTGACATGCATGGGTCAAAGGGGATTCCCAAATATTTTACTGATGAAACCAAAGTGATGGGCTCCCCATTACATTGAACATTAAAATTATTTACCCTTCTCAGTTTATGTTTCGTGCCAAAGAGAATGGCTTCAGTTTTCCCTAGGTGTAATGATAGTTTGTTGTCTACTAACCATTTGCTGCAGGACTCCAGTTCCAGTGTTAAAACATTAGCAATATCTTGTGGGTCTTTACCTGACACTAACAGAGCACTGTCATCTGCATACAGTAGGAGTTTGCACTTGACACTGATAGGCATATCATTGACATAACATAAGAATAATAAGGGACCCAGAATACTACCTTGGGGAACCCCACATGTTATCGGCAGGGGTTCTGATTCTGTTTTGCTGATTTTGACTATTTGTCTCCTGTTGCTAAGGTAGGACTTAAACCAGTCTACAGAACCTATACCGATAGCTTGAAGTTTATTACATATATTGTGGTTGACAGTATCGAAGGCCTTTTGCAGGTCTAAGGTTACCATACCTATGAGGTTCCCCTTTGACATTTCAGTTCTCAGGTAATCCATCAGATTAATAAGGGAGGTGTCGGTTGAGTAGGATCTTCTAAAGCCCGATTGATAGCTATGGAGAATGTTGTTGTCATTAAGGTACTTAACTACTTGAGAATACACCGCCCTCTCTAGAATTTTAGATATTATACTGACCCCCTTAACCTTAAACTGACGGAGGATCGAGCATACACAGCTTCATGTCACTGCCTGTTGAATGTTCATTGTTCTCTAGGATGTGTAAATTGAATCAAACATTCTTGTTATTGCATCACTTGGACTTTTTTTTTTTGTTATTAATTCATACTCACCTGTGTATTTTTTTTCACATGTTTTAAATAATGACAAGTAAGACATTTGTTTATGTGGTAGCTATTGATTTCAGATTGGAGTGGAACAGTCTACCTAGTTGGGTTACTGAGGCTGGGACTTTGGGTAGTTTCAAATTTTGGTTGGATAAGTACATGAGTGGGAGGGGTTGGATTTGAGTGGGACTTGCAAATGAGTGGATGTTTGAGACACTTATGCAGCATATGGGAATCTTTATTCAGGAAACGTTTCGCCACACAGTGGCTTCATCAGTCCAATACAAAGAGGAAGAACATCAAAATGGTATACAATACCGACAGGTTGGTAGGTAAGACACATAGGCAACAGTTAGGCAACTTTATTCCGAAACGTTTCGCCTACACAGTAGGCTTCTTCAGTCGAATACAGAAAGTTCCTGACTATGGAACTGAACTTCTCCAGGCCGAGGGACTGACAACCTCAAATTCTACGACTTTAAGGGTGATGGACTGATTACATCGTCTTCTCTACTGTTCCTGCCTACTTTCTGTATTCGACTGAAGAAGCCTACTGTGTAGGCGAAACGTTTCGGAATAAAGTTGCCTAACTGTTGCCTATGTGTCTTACCTACCACAAAGAGGAAGGCGTAAGGAGAGAAGGAGAATGAGGTAATCAGTCCCTCAACCTGGAGTCGATGTGTTCAGTCCATTGATGGACTGAACACATCGACTCCAGGTTGAGGGACTGATTACCTCATTCTCCTCCTCTCCTTACGCCTTCCTCTTTGTATTGGACTGATGAAGCCACTGTGTGGCGAAACGTTTCCTGAATAAAGATTCCCATATGCTGCATAAGTGTCTCAATCTTCAACTTGTCGGTTTTTCAAACCATTCATCACAAATGAGTGGATAGAATTATCAGAGCTTATTTCTTGGGTAGCATTGAAAATTGGGTTAGGCAAATGTTTTGTTAGTGGGATGGATTGTAAAGGACCTGCCTAGTATGGGCCAACAGGCCTGCTGCAGTGCTCCTCCTTTCTTATGTTCTTATGTTCTTATGTGCTAAATGACTCGCACGGGTTGACCGTATATGACAATAATAATTAATAATAATAATAGTAATAATAATATAGCACTAATAAATAATAGTATTAATAGCAATACCAGTGCACAATACAGTTATGCAGACTTAGTTGACATCACTGACATACTACTATATAGAAAGTCCCTGGTTATGCAGAGTATTTCTGGCAACTTAGATTAATTTTGTCCCCCAGGGATCCCACCCACAACAGTCGACTAACACCCAGGTACCTACTTACTGTTAGGTGCAAGGAAACGTTGGGCATGTTTACGACCTAAACGTTTCGGTAATAAAGTTAACATAAAAACTAGAGGAGCATGGCAGAGGACTGGTTCACTAGGCATGTATTGCAGGTAGATGGTTCTTATAGCTGCAGCCATCAACAATGTTCTCTGATGGGGAAGGAAAGGAACTCTCAGTTATGTAATTATTTGCTCTAACACCACAAATGTTTGCATGTGACCCTGTGTGTATGCTTTCTTACGTGGGTACTACTAATGTACATGGGCATTATTTAGTTACATGGGTGTGATGAATGGTTTGAAAAACCGACAAGTTGAAGATTGAGACACTTATGCAGCATATGGGAATCTTTATTCAGGAAACGATTCGCCACACAGTGGCTTCATCAGTCCAATACAAAGAGGAAGGCGTAAGGAGAGGAGGAGAATGAGGTAATCAGTCCCTCAACCTGGAGTCGATGTGTTCAGTCCATCAATCTTGTAGAATGTACAGCATAGGGCCGTAGACGTGGCTTATATACTGTAGTGAGGTGACGTGAAGCAGATGGAGGCGGGGTCATAGTGGTACCATCCACTAGTCGAAGTAGGTCTTCGTCCAAAGGTTGAACAAGTGTTGAAGAATTCTTTGTAACAAGACCCCATGATGCTGCCGTGTCTGACAGTCCTCCTCCTCTCCTTACGCCTTCCTCTTTGTATTGGACTGACGAAGCCACTGTGTGGCGAAACGTTTCCTGAATAAAGATTCCCATATGCTGCATAAGTGTCTCAATCTTCAACTTGTCGGTTTTTCAAACCATTCATCACAACTGTCAGACACGGCAGCATCATGGGGTCTTGTTACAAAGAATTCTTCAACACTTGTTCAACCTTTGGACGAAGACCTACTTCGACTAGTGGATGGTACCACTATGACCCCGCCTCCATCTGCTTCACGTCACCTCACTACAGTATATAAGCCACGTCTACGGCCCTATGCTGTACATTCTACAAGATTGATGGACTGAACACATCGACTCCAGGTTGAGGGACTGATTACCTCATTCTCCTCCTCTCCTTACGCCTTCCTCTTTGTATTGGACTGATGAAGCCACTGTGTGGCGAAACGTTTCCTGAATAAAGATTCCCATATGCTGCATAAGTGTCTCAATCTTCAGTTACATGGACGGGCTTCCACATGGATAAATTGTCATTTTTGTGGAAATTGGTGTCACGCCCCTTGTGCAGATATCCCAGAACTAGCTACAAGCAGTATTAAAACAGGGAAGTGTTTTTGGGTATGCCCAAATGAGATAAATCTGTGGACTAAAATCACATTGGTATTAAAAGAGGATAACATCAAAGCTGCTTTCATAGACAACCTGGAAGCTTTCTACAACAGATGGGAACATAAAAAGTCTGGGCTGAATCTGTCCTTGGGCCATGTAGTCAGTGTAAGGCTGGAGGTGGTGAAGTAATGGTGAAGCTGGAGGTGCTGTCCTGGGAGACAGTAATGGTGAAGCTGGAGATTTTGTCCAGGTAGTCGGGAATTATACGCAGGAAGGAATACATATAAATGACCTCATAGGGGACAGGAGCCGTAGTAGGGAAACAAGTGTAGTCAAAGATAAGATAAAACCAATATTGCAAACTAGAAATACCACAGGAAATAGCAAACAAGAGGACTCCACTAGCAATAGTGAGGATATATTACCAAAAACAACTGGTGGGAGCTCCATTGTTGGTGCTAGGGAGGATAGGAATAAGACAGGTAAACATGCACCAACAGGGAATACAGTCACAGAAACCCAAGGCAAACGGAAACCAAGCCTGTGCACATACTATGCACTTGGTATCTGCAGACATGGGAAATCTGGAAAAACAGACGGGACGTGCAACTATGACCACCCTAGAAAATGCCGTGCCCATATGACAACAGGAAAATGCAAACTCCCTTCCTGTAAGCTTTTTCACCCTGAAATGTGTACCTCTTCAGTACAGGAAAGACTGTGCTATAACTTAAATTGCCAGGCACACCATCTAAAGGGGACAAAAAGATACAAAACATCCAGGCCATGGGAAAACCTGGGTAGCCACAGCCACTCAAGAGGGAGAGGTTTTTTAGTGCCAGGAAGGAAAAAAACTGGCAGGAAATGGCAGAAATCGTACACCAAATCCAGTCATTCCTGGAGTGGAACCACAGTCGATGGCCTCCACTCCAAACCAACAGATACAGATACTAATGCCGGAAAAAAATCCCCCCCCCCAGTACCAACAATACCACCAGTCCGATGACATTCTTCTTTGCAAATATACAGGGTCTAAAGCCAGCAACAAACAACAAAATACCTTTCATCCGTGGACTGCTTGCAGAGGCAAAGGCAATGTTCGCGGCTTTCACTGAGACCGACTGAGTAAACAGGCACATAAAGGATCACTTGCACAGACAACGAAATATGGATCCCAGCAGTAAAGTCGAGAACCAAAACCTACAACAGATGACAGCAAGGAAATGAGTTAGCTACTCAAGTCCCAATATGACTCAGTTTTTAGCAAGCCGCTAACCAGACTGAGAGTCGAAGATCAAAATGAATTTTTTATGAGAGAGCCACAAAATTTGGTTAACACTAGCCTATCTAATGTTATCCTGACGCCAAATGACTTCGAACAGGCGATAAATGACATGCCCATGCACTCTGCCCCAGGGCCAGACTCATGGAACTCCGTGTTCATCAAGAACTGCAAGAAGCCCCTATCACGAGCCTTTACCATCCTATGGAGAGGGAGCATGGACACGGGGGTCGTCCCACAGTTACTAAAAACAACAGACATAGCCCCACTCCACAAAGGGGGCAGTAAAGCAACAGCAAAGAACTACAGACCGATAGCACTAACATCCCATATCATAAAAATCTTTGAAAGGGTCCTAAGAAGCAAGATCACCACCCATCTAGAAACCCATCAGTTACACAACCCAGGGCAACATGGGTTTAGAACAGGTCGCTCCTGTCTGTCTCAACTATTGGATCACTACGACAAGGTCCTAGATGCACTAGAAGACAAAAAGAATGCAGATGTAATATATACAGACTTTGCAAAAGCCTTCGACAAGTGTGACCATGGCGTAATAGCGCACAAAATGCGTGCTAAAGGAATAACAGGAAAAGTCGGTCGATGGATCTATAATTTCCTCACTAACAGAACACAGAGAGTAGTCGTCAACAGAGTAAAGTCCGAGGCAGCTACGGTGAAAAGCTCTGTTCCACAAGGCACAGTACTCGCTCCCATCTTGTTCCTCATCCTCATATCTGACATAGACAAGGATGTCAGCCACAGCACCGTGTCTTCCTTTGCAGATGACACCCGAATCTGCATGACAGTGTCTTCCATTGCAGACACTGCAAGGCTCCAGGCGGACATCAACCAAATCTTTCAGTGGGCTGCAGAAAACAATATGAAGTTCAACGATGAGAAATTTCAATTACTCAGATATGGTAAACACGAGGAAATTAAATCTTCATCAGAGTACAAAACAAATTCTGGCCACAAAATAGAGCGAAACACCAACGTCAAAGACCTGGGAGTGATCATGTCGGAGGATCTCACCTTCAAGGACCATAACATTGTATCAATCGCATCTGCTAGAAAAATGACAGGATGGATAATGAGAACCTTCAAAACTAGGGAGGCCAAGCCCATGATGACACTCTTCAGGTCACTTGTTCTATCTAGGCTGGAATATTGCTGCACACTAACAGCACCTTTCAAGGCAGGTGAAATTGCTGACCTAGAAAATGTACAGAGAACCTTCACGGCGCGCATAACGGAGATAAAACACCTCAATTACTGGGAGCGCTTGAGGTTCCTAAACCTGTATTCCCTGGAACGCAGGCGGGAGAGATACATGATTATATACACCTGGAAAATCCTAGAGGGACTAGTACCGAACTTGCACACGAAAATCACTCACTACGAAAGCAAAAGACTTGGCAGACGATGCAACATCCCCCCAATGAAAAGCAGGGGTGTCACTAGCACGTTAAGAGACCATACAATAAGTGTCAGGGGCCCGAGACTGTTCAACTGCCTCCCAGCATACATAAGGGGGATTACCAACAGACCCCTGGCAGTCTTCAAGCTGGCACTGGACAAGCACCTAAAGTCGGTTCCTGACCAGCCGGGCTGTGGCTCGTACGTTGGTTTGCGTGCAGCCAGCAGTAACAGCCTGGTTGATCAGGCTCTGATCCACCAGGAGGCCTGGTCACAGACCGGGCCGCGGGGGCGTTGACCCCCGGAACTATCTCCAGGTAAACTCTCACACTGGCTAAATTTACCTCTAGTTTTTGTTGACGTGTGTTGATGACTGGGCCAACCAGGCCCACCCTCCCAGCTGTCAGCACCCTCCCTCACCCATCTCACTCCCTCAAAACTAAATGGTTATAACTATGACCAAAATTTTTAAAGGGGGCGGACCGGTAAACCAGTGGAAGGCCTCGGTCAGATGACCATAAGCTCCAAAGGCAGGTCATCATCTGACTAAGACCCGCGTCAGGAAATTCTAGACCTATTTCCTGACTAACCTAACCTAGCCTCACTCCCTCACTCATTCCACTTCCTATCAGCATTAAGGACTCTTTACTCAAAAAGTGAAAATGATGTGTTTTGCTTATATTAGATCATTGGTTGATTATGCCGCACCACTACTTATTCTTGTGTCAGCCGGGGGTATTGGAGGCCTGGAAAAACTACAGGACGAAGCGATGAGGATCATCCTAGGATGCCCTCGTACTGCCAAAATTTTATATATGCGGAAAGAACTTGATATCCCCAGCATCAGAGATCATGTCACTGAAAGAAATGCCCTCACTGGGGTCAATATGTTCAGGCTAGCCCATCCTAACCCTTGCACAGAAGCCCCCCAAACTTTCCTCAGCACTGGTGAGCACTCCTCCAGATGGATTATAAAAACTGAAACTAACCTCCACATGAACCAGATACATGATCTGTGTCAAGTAAGGCAACAGTGGCACCTCCCTCCCTCATGGGATATTATTCCATTCCAAACTACTGTCCCTCCCTTTCCCTCCAAAAATACTTAGCCATAATACCAACTTACCTCATAATTTGTAATATTTTAAAATAAAGAATTAAACTAAGTCTGCCCGAAATGCCTAGCCATGCTAGGCGTTCTAGTGGTACACTCTGTAATCATTATTTAACTACATGTAAATCACACAACAACCAAATTCTGTAAATTCAACATTGTAATCTTTATAGAGAATAAACTTTGAATTTGAATTGAAAGCTTCACCTTGAGGCCAAGCAAGATGCCTTAAGCTGTAATGATGACTTAATCACACAGCACACTCTTTCAAAAATTATTTATGTTGATGGTTCTGTTCACCAATCTACTGGTGCAGCTGGTAGTGCATCAGTGGATTATCATACAGAGTGATGGCTCTCAAAGAAATTTGAGTACACATCAATAACTGGACCTCTACTCTTCAAACAGAACTGTTTGCCATAGTCCTTGCATTCAAATGCATCGCGGATTCTATCCCCGTCCGTGGTATGGTTTGTTTGCAATCGTGTCATAACGATTTCGTGAGTCATTCAAATGCATCCATGTATCTAAGAATAACACTTTAATTGTAACAGATTGTTTATCATCCATAAATGTTCTCAGCTCCTTAAGTATATATTGTGGCATGCTTGTGTCAGAAGCCAGACACAGGTATAGTAGGACTGTGGAGAGTGGAGTCGGAGTGCATCTTCTGTGGATTCCATCTCATATTGGCCTTCAGATGCATGATAGAACTGATGAATTGGCTAAGTTATATGCCTTCAAAGAGGGAGTAGATTACAATCTTGGGCTGTCAGCAGTTTGAAGGAGACTGACATCAGTCAGTCCATCTGTTATCATTCTATCATGCAGGAGGAGCCACATGTCTGTGGTGCATCCAACAGTAAATTCATTCAGGTATACACAAATACAGTTGCATAGAATTATCATACTTAGCATCATATGTGTAAAGTACAAAATAAGCAGACTCTTGGTGTGTGTGTGGCCTAATTTATGTCTGCATAAATAACGCATTACGATTGTGACCGGATATAAACCATGTAAACAGTTCATTACCACTGTAAGCTGTTCATCTATCAAAACTTTACGGTCCAGTCCCTCGAACAATTATGTACCTCTGTAATCTTTTGACTACCGTCCACATCATGGGTCTGGGGTGCATAATAAACATATTTAAATTAAACTAACTACTTAAGAACCTGGAGTGACCTAACTTCCATTCAATTTAAACCTGACCTAACCACTGCTTATAACTAACCTGACCTAACCACTGCTTATAACTAACCTGACCTAACCACTGCTTATAACTAACCTGACCTCTCTCCACTCACTTGCACCCTTGCTTTATACACTGTATTTCTTGCACCCTCTGTATCATAACAGTAAACAAGGTACCACGAGCGTAACGTTGCCTAATAAATACCCTAAGTCTTTGCACACCATTTCCTCAACTCACCGTATCTTATACCGAGTTTTCAGTCTTTATCCTAGAGTCAAAGACAGTAAACAGAGACTCAGTCTTCAAGATGCTCTCAATATACCACTGAACAAGTCGTCATATGGGGAATGGAGACTCAAATGACGGAACAGGTGGGGTTCGAACCCATGGCAAGTGATTTTCTGCAATGGTGTTATTACGGTTTCGCGAGTCATTGAAGACTCAAATCACCTGATTCTTATCTTCCCTGACAGATATATTAAGAAGAGGAAGAGAGATCGATCACACCTTACCTGGTCGAAGATCTTTGAGGGTCGGTCGAAGACATGTTCCCGCCGGTCACTGAAGATCTCACGGTCGCCCCAGAAGTCACGGAAGAAGGGATCACGGTACATCATTGGGATCTGGCGGGACATACCTGAAACATGCCTGCACGCTTAAACAAACTTGATTGACAGGTAAGGAAACATGATTGACAAATAAACCTAATTGACAGGTAAATAAACCTAAGTGACAGGTAAACAAATATGATTGACAGGTAAACAAACAGTTGACAGGTAAAGAAACATGATTGGCAGATGAGAAACATCTGACTGGCAAATACAGACAGATCTGATCGACAGGTAAATGTAGCTCTGACTGACGGACAGATGAAAGAAAAGTTCACTGACAAGTGAGATGAGTTAGGTAATGTATGTGCATCTCGCTCTTAGTAGAGAAAACGTGTTACCTGTGTCCTGTGACACTTGTGTGTATATATATATATTATATATATATATATATTATATATATATATATATATATATATATATATATATATATATATATATATATATATATATATATATATATATACCTGTGACCTGTCTCGAGGGTGGAAATAAGTCAAGAACTTCAATACAGTAAGTCAGGGACCTCAATGCAATAACTCAGGGATCTCATTGCAATAAGTTAGAGCCCTCAATGAAATTAAAGTCAGGGACCTCACTGGAAAACCTAAGTTAATTGTACATAGTGTGTTTTTTATGTACCCATAACACCTGTGTGCTCTCAAGACCATTGT
>NW_027199414.1:0-15000 GCF_038502225.1 Cherax quadricarinatus | reverse complement strand
TTTCTTTCGATTTCATTTATGGCTTTTAGTTCTTCCCGCGATTCCTGACTCCTAAAGGATTCTTTTAGCTTAAGTTCGATGCTTGCTATTTCTCTGACCAGTGTCTCCCTACGCATTTCAGATATATTGACCTCTTTTAGCCGCTCTGTTATTCTTTTCCGTCGCCTGTAAAGGGAGCGCCTGTCTCTTTCTGTTTTACATCTACTCCTCCTTTTTCTTAGAGGAATAAGCCTTGTGCATACATCGAGTGCTACCGAGTTAATCTGTTCTAGGCATAAGTTGGGGTCTGTGTTGCTTAGTATATCTTCCCAGCTTATATCGGTTAGGACTTGGTTTACTTGGTCCCACTTTATGTTTTTGTTATTGAAGTTGAATTTGGTGAATGCTCCCTCGTGACTAATCTCATTATGTCGGTCTGGGGCTCCGCGCATACATGACTGAACCTCAATTATGTTGTGATCTGAGTATATTGTTTTTGATATGGTGATATTTCTTATCAGATCATCATTGTTAGTGAAGATGAGGTCTAGTGTATTCTCCAGTCTAGTAGGCTCTATTATTTGCTGGTTTAAATTGAATTTTGTGCAGAGATTTAAAAGCTCGCGTGAGTGTGAGTTTTCATCAGAGCTGCCTCCTGGTGTTATTACTGCAACAATATTATTTGCTATATTCCTCCATTTTAGGTGCCTTAAGTTGAAATCCCCCAGGAGCAAGATGTTGGGTGCAGGAGCTGGAAGGTTTTCCAGACAGTGGTCAATTTTTAACAGCTGTTCCTGGAATTGCTGGGATGTTGCATCCGGAGGCTTGTAGACTATCACAATGACTAGGTTTTGGTTCTCGACCTTTACTGCTAAAACTTCCACTACATCATTTGAGGCATTTAGCAGTTCTGTGCAAACAAGTGACTCTGCAATGTACAGGCCAACCCCCCCCTTTTGCCTGTTCACTCTGTCACATCTGTATAGGTTGTAACCTGGGATCCATATTTCGTTGTCCAAGTGATCCTTTATGTGGGTCTCAGTGAAAGCCGCGAACATTGCCTTTGCCTCTGCAAGCAGTCCACGGATGAAAGGTATTTTGTTGTTTGTTGCTGGCTTTAGACCCTGTATATTTGCAAAGAAGAATGTTATCGGACTGGTGGTATTGTTGGTACTGGGGGGGGATTTTTTTTCCGGCATTAGTATCTGTATCTGTTGGTTTGGAGTGGAGGCCATCGACTGTGGTTCCACTCCAGGAATGACTGGATTTGGTGTACGATTTCTGCCATTTCCTGCCAGTTTTTTTTCCTTCCTGGCACTAAAAAACCTCTCCCTCTTGAGTGGCTGTGGCTACCCAGGTTTTCCCATGGCCTGGATGTTTTGTATCTTTTTGTCCCCTTTAGATGGTATGCCTGGCAATTTAAGTTATAGCACAGTCTTTCCTGTACTGAAGAGGTACACAGTTCAGGGTGAAAAAGCTTACAGGAAGGGAGTTTGCATTTTCCTGTTGTCATATGGGCATGGCATTTCCTAGGGTGGTCATAGTTGCACGTCCCATCTGTTTTTCCAGATTTCCCATGCCAGCAGATACCGAGTGCATAGTATGTGCACAGGCTTGGTTTCCGTTTGCCTTGGGTTTCTGTGACTGTATTCCCTGTTGGTGCATGTTTCCCTGTCTTACTTCTATCCTCCCTAGCACCAACAATGGAGCTCCCACCATTTGTTTTTGGTAATATATCCTCACTATTGCTAGTGGAGTCCTCTTGTTTGCTATTTCCTGCGGTATTTCTAGTTTGCAATATTGGTTTTATCTTATCTTTGACTACACTTGTTTCCCTACTATGGCTCCTGTCCCCTATGCGGTCATTCATATGTATTCCTTCCTGCGTATAATTCCCGACTACCTGGACAAAATCTCCAGCTTCACCATTACTGTCTCCCAGGACAGCATCTCCAGCTTCCCCATTACTGTCTCCCAGGACAGCATCTCCAGCTTCACCATTACTGTCTCCCAGGACAGCACCTCCAGCTTCACCATTACTGTCTCCCAGGACAGCACCTCCAGCTTCCCCATTACTGTCTCCCAGGACAGCACTATCAGCCCCCCATTTACTGACTACCAGGACATCATCTCCAGCCTTACAGTTTCTGACTACATGGCCAGTATCAAGGGCAGTACCATTCAGCCCGGACTTTTTATGTTCCCATCTGTTGTAGAAAGCTTCCAGGTTTTCTATGAAAGCAGCTTTGATGTTGACCTCTTTTAATACCCTTGTGATTTTAGTCCACAGATTTATCTCATTTGGGCATACCCAAAAACACTTCCCTGTTTTAATACTGCTTGTAGCTAGTTCTTACTGGAAAACTTCATGTGCCAACACGTAAGGGACACTACAAGAGAGAGAGGAGAGGATGAACCAGCAAGGCTGGACTTAGTATTCACCTTGAGTAGTGCAGATATCGAGGACATCACATATGAAAGACCCCTTGGGGCCAGTGACCATGTGGTTTTAAGCTTCGAATACACAGTAGAGCTACAAGTGGAGGGAGAAGCAGGAAGGCCAGGACGAATGAAGCCAAACTACAAGAAAGGGGACTACACAGGAATGAGGAACTACCTGAACGGGGTTCAGTGGGACAGAGAACTGGCAGGGAAGCCAGTTAATGAGATGATGGAATATGTAGCAACAAAATGCAAGGAGGCTGAGGAGAGGTTTGTACCCAAGGGTAACAGGATTAATGAAAAAGCCAGGATGAGCCCATGGTTTACCCAAAGGTGCAGGGAGGCAAAAACCAAGTGTGCTAGGGAATGGAAGAAATATAGAAGGCAAAGGACCCAGGAGAATAAGGAGAACAGTCGTAGAGCCAGAAACGAATATGCACAGATAAGAAGGGAGGCCCAAAGACAATATGAAAATGACATAGCAGCGAAAGCCAAATCTGACCCGAAACTGTTGTACAGCCACATCAGGAGGAAAACAACAGTCAAGGACCAGGTAATCAGGCTAAGGAAGGAAGGAGGAGAGACAACAAGAAATGACCGTGAAGTATGTGAAGAACTCAACAAGAGATTCAAAGAAGTGTTCACAGAGGAGACAGAAGGGACTCCAGAAAGACGGAGAGGTGGGGCACACCACCAAGTGCTGGACACAGTGCACACAACCGAGGAAGAAGTGAAGAGGCTTCTGAGTGAGCTAGATACCTCAAAGGCAATGGGGCCAGATAACATCTCCCCATGGGTATTGAGAGAGGGAGCAGAGGCGCTATGTGTACCCCTAACAACAATATTCAATACATCTATCGAAACAGGGAGATTGCCTGAGGCATGGAAGACAGCAAATGTAGTCCCAATCTTTAAAAAAGGAGACAGACATGAAGCATTAAACTACAGACCAGTGTCACTGACATGTATAGTATGCAAAATCATGGAGAAGATTATCAGGAGAAGAGTGGTGGAACACCTAGAAAGGAATGATCTCATCAACAGCAGCCAACATGGTTTCAGGGACGGGAAATCCTGTGTCACAAACCTACTGGAGTTCTATGACATGGTGACAGCAGTAAGACAAGAGAGAGAGGGGTGGGTGGATTGCATTTTCTTGGACTGCAAGAAGGCGTTTGACACAGTTCCACACAAGAGATTGGTGCAAAAACTGGAGGACCAAGCAGGGATAACAGGGAAGGCACTACAATGGATCAGGGAATACTTGTCAGGAAGACAGCAGCGAGTCATGGTACGTGGCGAGGTGTCAGAGTGGGCACCTGTGACCAGCGGGGTCCCGCAGGGGTCAGTCCTAGGACCAGTGCTGTTTCTGGTATTTGTGAACGACATGACGGAAGGAATAGACTCTGAGGTGTCCCTGTTTGCAGATGACGTGAAGTTGATGAGAAGAATTCACTCGATCGAAGACCAGGCAGAACTACAAAGGGATCTGGACAGGCTGCAGACCTGGTCCAGCAATTGGCTCCTGGAGTTCAATCCCACCAAGTGCAAAGTCATGAAGATTGGGGAAGGGCAAAGAAGGCCGCAGACGGAGTACAGTCTAGGGGGTCAGAGACTACAAACCTCACTCAAGGAAAAAGATCTTGGGGTGAGTATAACACCAGGCACATCTCCTGAAGCGCACATCAACCAAATAACTGCTGCAGCATATGGGCGCCTAGCAAACCTCAGAACAGCATTCCGACATCTTAATAAGGAATCATTCAGGACCCTGTACACCGTGTACGTTAGGCCCATATTGGAGTATGCGGCACCAGTTTGGAACCCACACCTAGCCAAGCACGTGAAGAAACTAGAGAAAGTGCAAAGGTTTGCAACAAGACTAGTCCCAGAGCTAAGAGGTATGTCCTACGAGGAGAGGTTAAGGGAAATCAACCTGACGACACTGGAGGACAGGAGAGATAGGGGGGACATGATAACGACATACAAAATACTGAGAGGAATTGACAAGGTGGACAAAGACAGGATGTTCCAGAGATTGGACACAGTAACAAGGGGACACAGTTGGAAGCTGAAGACACAGATGAATCACAGGGATGTTAGGAAGTATTTCTTCAGCCACAGAGTAGTCAGTAAGTGGAATAGTTTGGGAAGCGATGTAGTGGAGGCAGGATCCATACATAGCTTTAAGCAGAGGTATGATAAAGCTCACGGCTCAGGGAGAGTGACCTAGTAGCGATCAGTGAAGAGGCGGGGCCAGGAGCTCGGACTCGACCCCCGCAACCTCAACTAGGTGAGTACAACTAGGTGAGTACACACACACACACACACACACACACACACACACACACACACACACACACACACACACACACACAGGCTACACACCAGGACTCCATGCAGTATAACACCGAGCACATCTCCTGAGGCGCACATCAACCAGATAACTGCTACACCATATGGACACCTGGCAAACCTAAGAATAGCGTTCCGATTCCTCGGTAAGGAATCGTTCAAGACTCTGTACACCATATACGTCAGGTCCTTACTGGAGCAAGCAGCACCAGTTTGGAATCCACACCTGGTCAAGCACGTCAAGAAATTAGAGAAAGTGCAAAGGTTTGCAACAAGACTAGTCCCAGAGCTAAGGGGACTGTCCTACGAAGAAAGGTTAAGGGAAATTAGCCTAACGACACTGGAGGACAGGAGAGTCAGGGGAGACATGATAACGACATATAAAATACTGCGCGGAATAGACGAGGTGGACAAAGACAGGATGTTCCAGACATGGGACATACAAACAAGGGGTCACAATTGGAAGTTGAAGGGTTAGATGAATCAAAGTGTTGTTAGGAAGTATTTCTTCAGTCATAGAGTTGTCAGGCAGTGGAATAGCCTAGAAAGTGACGCAGTGGAGGCGGAAACCATATATAGTTTTAAGACGAGGTTTGATAAAGCTCATGGAGCAGGGAGAGAGAGGACCCAGTAGCAATCAGTGAAGAAGCGGGGCCAGGAGCTATGACTCGACCCCTGCAACCACAAATAGGTGAGTACATTGTGGGTCATCGTATGACTAAGATCCGCATATGATGACCCACAGCTGGAGCTTTTGGTAATCTGACTGAGGCTTTTAGCTGGCTTACCGGTCCACTTCTTTAAAATCAACTTTATAATTATAACCATTTATTTTAATGGCGTACAACATATGAAGAAGTAGCTTATATACTGTAGACAGGTGAGTTGAAACAGCAGGAGGCGGGTAACTTTTGGAAAATTCAACTAGTGTTAAGTAAGTCATGCCTGTAGGTTAGGCAAGCATTGAAGAATTCCCTGTATCAAGATCCCAAGATGTTGCTGTGTCTGACAGACACAGGACGGGTGTACATCTGATCTAATTGAAAACATTTTGTTTCCAGCCAGGTCAGGTGGGGGAAACTTGTATTCTTTCCATAACCAGCCCAAATTTGGGCAAAATCTTCACCTGATCTTCGTCTTTGACATACTGTCTCGGTTATATGCACACTGTGTTTTCTCATTCCTATATAATTGAATCGATGAAGGTCCCAGGACAGAAACGTATCCAGCAAAGATGTTCTAAGGGTATCTATCCACTTGTGTCCTTTCATCCATATTGTCACTATCGTTATACTTTACGTTCGTAAGGAAACATGCCCAACTTTTCCACTCGTCCTGGGATTGAACATCGATCCTTCATTTGTAAACGTAGGCCTCTATCGAGCTACGTTCATGTTTCCGGGAAAAACTTTATTTCCTTTCCAATTCTCGCTCAGATTTGAGCAACATGTACGTGTCGTGGAGTCCCGGGAAACAGGGATCAATACGGCACAAGCTGTGGTGGCCCTAAAATCCTCCAGGAACAAAAACTTCATAAACCTGGATCTCACTGGTCAGGAGTCCGACACTCCAATTCTTCAAGAGATTCTGGTTGTACTTGCACCTTCCTACGGGCCTCGGGAAGCAATCGTGACCGTATATTGTAACCAATTTTCACAGAGTCGAGTTACTTAGCTGTTTTAACTTTTAAGGTTTAAATAATAAGATATTACAAGGACTCCAATCGAAATAAATCATTGAGTTTTTTGGATTATGCTAGGTAATTTACACATATGTTAAACTATGTAAAAATACCAGTGAAAATAGGAAATGAAACCTAGGTTTTATTTCCTATTTTCACTGTGGTATTTTTATATGTTTTCAATAACGCGTTTTATTGTTATTTCTCCAATGTTAAACTATGCATGAAACGTACTTATCTGTACCTATACCTAAATAAACTTCAACTTTCGTCGAAATGCCTGAAATGTACAGCATGCTAGTGGTTTTCTTTTGTGATTAACGTATTTTATTACAAGTAAACTAAATTTTGTATACTGCAGAAATTATTATCAAAACTAAGCGCTAAGCCCACCAAGGTCATACGGCGATTAAAGTTGACCATATACATACATAAACTGCAGAAAGCAAGTTTGTTTCGTCCCCTGGACACTGGAAGACAGGGTTCAGTACGACGTTAAGTTGTCAGCGGCCCTATAAACCCAAGCCGGGGAGAGGTGGAGTGCAGATGTCTCGTTTTCTTTATTAATAAGTTAATTAATGTACAATTTTTATACAGTATTTAATCAATAATAACACTGCGACTAGCCGGGGGATCGAACCCGTGTTGTTTTAGCCCGCCTTATGGTGAGCGAAAATTCAACGACGCTCTAACCCACAGGACCATACAGTCCTACAAGAATCACGCACCCAGCAGAGCTATGTGTTGTACCGTGATCCGAGGACATGATTAATCCATCATAGATGGACATTACTGGTCTGTAAACAAGTATTAGCAAATGGTTATACATTATTTGAAGGCAAATCAAACTACACACATTCAAGAAATTTTAATTTTATTACTGATAAACTGGATCATTTGTATAAAGCCAGAACAGAGTTATAACATTATGGCAGTTGAGAACTGTAGCTGTATTGTATATATACTGCATTGTTTGTCCCATACTAGATGATCAGCCTGTAATTGATTTCATCAACAATTTGGAAGCACTTGACTTGTACTCGTTGGAACGCAAGAGAGAGAGATAATATAATCTACACTTGAAAAATCCTGGAAGGAATGGTCCCGAATCTGCACGCAGAAATCACTCCCTACGAAAGTAAAAGACTGGGCAGGCGATGCAAAATACCCCCAATTAAAAGTAGGGGCGCCACTGGTACACTAAGAGAAAACACCATAAGTGTCTGGGGCCCAAGACTGTTCAACAGCCTCCCATCAAGCATTAGGGGAATTACCAATAAACCCCTGGCTGCCTTCAAGAGAGAGCTGGACAGATACCTACAGTCAGTGCCGGATCAGCCAGGCTGTGGCTTGTACGTTGGACTGCGTGCGGCCAGCAGTAACAGCCTGGTTGATCGGGCCCTGATTCACCGGGAGGCCTGGTCATGGATTGGGCCGTGGGGGCATTGATCCCCGGAATAACCTCCAGGTAACCAGGAGCCCACGGAAGTCACCGAGATTATAAAGTCACTTAAAACTAACTCAGGGAATCTGTCTCATGTCCCACCATTACTGTACAAGCGAGCGGCCCATGTCCTTTCGCATGCTATTTCATTACTTTTTAACAAGTCACTAGAAACTAGCACCTTCCCGAAACTACTCAAGATGGCAAGGGTTACACCAATACATAAGAACATAAGAATGTAGGAACACTGCAGAAGGCCTACTGGCCCATACGAGGCAGGTCCTTATCAAAATGGCATCTACCTAAAGCTACTCAAGAAATAACTCCCGTACCCCTTAACACCAATCAAACCCAGCCCCTCCCACTCATATATTTGTCCAGTCTCTTCTTAAAGCTACCCAAGGTCCTAGCCTCTATCACCCCACTGGGAAGACTGTTCCACGCATCTACAACTCTGTTAGAAAACCAGTATTTACCTATGTCCTTTCTAAATCTAAATTTATCCATCTTAAATCCATTATTCCTGGTTCTTACCTGGTTCGACACCCTCAGTACTTTATTAATGTCTCCCTTGTTTATGCCCGCCATCCACTTATACACTTCAATGATATCTCCCCTCATTCTACGCCTCTCCAGAGAGTGGAGATTTAAGGCTTTAAGTCTATCTTCATACGGGAGGTTCCTTACACAGTAAATCATTTTAGTCATTCTTCTCTGTATGTTCTCTAATGAGTCTATGTCCATCCTGTAGTAAGGGGACCAAAATTGAGCAGCATAATCTAAATGAGGCCTCACTAGTGATGTATAGAGCTGTAAAATAACTTTTGGACTTCTGTTACTTATACTTCTTGAGATAAATCCAAGTAATCTGTTGGCCTTGTTGTGCACACTAAGGCACTGCTGTCTTGGCTTTAGATTTCTGCTTACCATGACTCCCAAGTCTTTTTCACATTCTGTATGACCAAGCTCTACTTCACCTAGATTATAGCTTCGAGGGTTATTTTCATTACCAAGGGCAAGTACCTTACACTTATCCACATTAAACTTCATCTGCCATTTTTCAGACCAAGACATTAATTTGTTCAAATCGTCCTGGAGTTCATTGATATCCTCCTCAGAGTGAATTATACGGCCTATCTTTGTATCATCAGCAAACTTACTCATGTCACTAGTAATCCCTTCATCAAGGTCATTAATGTAAATTATGAACAGGAGAGGGCCTAAAACTGATCCTTGTGGAACGCCACTAGTGACTAATCCCCATTCAGATTTCACTCCATTAATGGTAACTCTCTGCTTTCTATTGGAAAGCCATGCCTCAATCCATGCTAGAACTTTACCTCCTATACCATGAGCTGCCACTTTTCTTAAGAGTCTCTTGTGAGGTACTCTGTCGAAGGCTTTACTAAAATCCAAATAAACAATATCATATTCCTTATCACTGTCAACTGCCTCAAATGTTCTATTGAAGAACGTCAGTAAGTTTGTCAGGCAGGAACGACCTCTCATGAATCCATGCTGAGATTCATTTATCAAGTTATGCTCTTCAAGGTGGTGACCCTACAGACTTAAACAACTGTAGGCCAATATCAAACTTACCATTGCTATCCAAAATCTTTGAGAAACTCGTGCACGGGAGACTATATTCATTTATAACGGCACAAAACATACTCAACCCCTGCCAATTTGGATTCAGGAAAAATAAAAGCACGAATGATGCAACCATAAAAATGCTAGATCTGCTTTACACAGCATTGGAAAATAAGGAATATCCACTAGGAATTTTTATTGACCTAAGAAAAGCTTTTGACACAGTAGACCACGACATCCTACTCCACAAACATGACCATTACAGTATAAGAGGCCATGCGCTTGCTTATTTCAAATCTTACCTTACTAATAGGTATCAGTATGTCACCATTAAAGACACAGCATCAACAACACAGCCACTTGATACTGGAGTTCCACAGGGAAGTGTCCTTGGTCCCCTGCTCTTCCTCATATACATCAATGATCTTCCAAACGTATCCCAACACCTGAAACCCATTCTCTTTGCTGACGACACGACTTATGTCATCTCTCACCCTAATCTTGCCACCCTCAACACCATTGTTAATGAGGAGCTGATCAAAATATCCACTTGGATGACAGCTAATAAACTTATGCTTAACACTGACAAAACCTACTATATTATGTTTGGTAACAGAGCAGGAGATGCACAAATTAACATTAAGATCGACAACACTCCAATTACCAGACATAATGAGGGCAAATTCCTAGGCCTATACCTTGACAACAACCTGAATTTTAGCACCCATATCCAACACATAACCAAAAAAGTATCCAAATTGGTTGGGATCCTCTCCAAGATATGATACTACATGCCGCAAAATGCCCTTCTCACACTATACCACTCACTTATTTATCCATACCTCACCTATGCTATTTGTGCTTGGGGATCAACTGCAGCACACACCTAAAGCCAATAATAACCCAACAAAAAGCTGCAGTAAGAATAATCACTAAATCCCATCCCTGGCAACACCCCCCCACCCACTCTTCATAGATCTAAACTTACTCCCTGTTCAGTACATCCACACTTACTACTGTGCAAGCTATATGTACTGGACCTTAAACTCCAATATCAACCTTGACCTAAAATGCTTTCTTGATAGTTGTGACAGAACCCACAGGCATAACACCAGACACAAACATCTCTACGACATTCCCCGTGTCCGACTAAACCTTTACAAAAATTCAATGCATGTCAAAGGCCCTAAAATCTGGAACACCCTACCTGAGAACTCTAGAACTGCAGACACATTCATCACCTTCAAAACTACCATTAGAAAACATCTTATCTCCCTGATACGCCCCATCAACTAACTACTCGAATACCACCTGGTGGTTCACACTTACACTCACTCACCCATTTGACCATAAACAGAAATATTAATCTCAAATAAAATAATGAATCCTGTGATACTCCAATACTGAAACTATGTACTGTGCCAAAACAAAAGCATTCACATTGCTAAACTCACAAATTAGTATTTAGTCACTTAGCCATAATACCAACTTACCTCATAATTTGTAATACAGCATTGTAATCCTTATAGAGAATAAACTTTGAATTTGAATTTGAATGTAAATAGCTGTGTATACCATTTGTCACATCAGTATACATGTAGTTTCCCATCATTTAGGCCATATCAGTACAGTTATATATCATTTATGCCACATCAATACATTTGTACTGTATACCTTTCATGATACATCAGAGAAGTTGCATGCCATTCACGATATACATCGCAAAACCAATTAATATTAAAAACACTTGTATACATTAATGAAATGACATGTTGTCTGATACTCCACCAGCACGACAGATCTCATGATGTTTGCCACCTGTACAGGTGGCAGCAAGTTAATGCTTTTATGGTAGTCAAGACTAATTGTCATTAGCTTGCATGCACATAAGCAGAAGTGTTAAGAGAGTATGCTGATGGCCATGTAGTAGTAAGAGGACAGTGTTCAATGTTGCAATAGAAGTATTGATGAATATTTATCCCCCTGGAAATTTGAGATCTTGATAGAAGACTAATTAGACTCATATTTAACCATAGAAAAGCAGCTCAATATTTAGCCACAGAGTAGAGGACATACACACGACACAGTCTGGAATGTGTGGGTTTCTGGCTAAAATACTTAGAAGACGAAAGAAATAAAAGAGGTAAGGTCTCACTAAGGGTCTGTGAGAAACTAAAAAGTTATGCTAAACCTAATCTCAATAGGCCTGGCAAGACTTAACTTGCACTAGAGATGAATGACAGATGCTTGATATGAATGATGAACTAATTATGGCAATTATTATTATTATTATTATTTCTCTCTCAACAAGTCGGCAGTCTCCCACCGAGGCAGGGTGACCCAAAAAAGAAAGAAAATCCCCAAAAAGAAAATACTTTCATCATCATTCAACACTTTCACCACACTCGCACATTATCACTGTTTTTGCAGAGGTGCTCAGAATACACAGTTTAGAAGCATACACATATAAAGATACACAACATATCCCTCCAAACTGCCAATATCCCAAACCCCTCTAAACCAGTAATTATGGCGAGATCTGAATTTGTGCACAGTTAGTAAGGCATGTTAGTGGGACTCAGATGGAAGCCATGATAATTGTATGAAAAGCAGCATATAGTATACTGTATATGCAAATTAACAGTGTTTGGTTTTTAATAGTCTTAAGGGAAGAAAAAATGGTTATTATGTGAGATGATGTTTGTGAAAGCAGTTGTCATTGATACTCTGTAGAAGAGTTATAGGTACTCTTAGTGGCTTTGTGAAGATGTAGACAAGATTAAAGCTCTACAGACAGTTTGCAGGAGGTGGATGACTAAAGATAGAGAAAATTGAGTGGATTAATGTGGCAGTGGTGGCTTAGTAGCACAGAGTACAGAGTTGTGGCTTTATAAAAATGTGCAAAATATTAATATCCAGCTGGTGGTGGTTTTACGGATACATTGCTGGAGTTGGAGTTTTGTATCAAAAGTTAGATGCGAATGAACAGATTAATGTTGCTTTGACAGCACAAAGTACTGTAATACTATTACTACATTCACAAAGCAAACTCATATGAGTTATAGGTAATCATATATTATAACTTTAGTGAATAATATCTTGTTGCAATCACAATTATATATTTTATATGTTTGCATTCCAAGCATTATTTCCTACATGTAGGCCTACTCAACCAAAATCTGTGGAAAACATGGCATACTTTTGAATACCTTTAGAAAAGAAGGACTCTTAAAATACTGTAGTGAGCCTAAAGTTTCTAGTAAGATTAATTAAGCTTACAACACACAAATATTGTTGTAAACCATTCATTCTATACACAGTAGGTTTTATATTGTTTCTTACACATACAAAGTTATATACATGTATTGCTTTTGCCATATTCTGCAGACAGTGCAGTATACTGTTCCTTCTGTCTGTATAGTTGTATACTACTCTTGTTATATACATGGTTGTATATTGTTTCTCATATATACAAGAGGATACCACACAGTGTTAATGCATCCCTGAAAATTGTTCACAACTTAGAACCTTTTTTCCCTAGACACACCCATGTTATAATCAGAGATGCTTTCTTCGGTTTATAATATTCTTTATCTAACTTCTTTTATTTTTAATAATAAAATAAAAAACTATAACCAATACTCAGAGGAGTCCTTCTCTCTTCCCTTTCCTTCCCCACTCTCGCATTTCCTCCCTATCTCCTATTGTATCTGACACAACTTTGCCTCTGCTCCTCTCCCCTCCTCCATTGCTCTTCAACTCTCACAACATATTCCACCTATACACCATAGGCTGGTGGTGCATGGAGTTACTATCTCACCTATGTGGCTTTGTAGGCAATGCCCTCGCTTCATACACTGAGTGTCTGTGGTTCAATCCCAGGCTGGGTAGAAACATTAGGCATGTTTCCTTACACCTGCTGTCCCTGCTCACCTAGCAAGCAAGTAGGTACTTGGGTGTTAGTCAACTGGTGTGGGTTACATCCTGGGGGTCAAGATTTAAGGACCCCAATGGAAATAATACAGACAGTTGTCGATGACGTACTGACTTTCTTGGGTTATCCTGCCACCCCTCCCCCCCCCCCAAAAAAAAAAAGTATGTATATACAGTTCTTGACCAACCTTTACCAAATAAATATAAGCCCAACATATATGCATAACATGAATATATGTACACAAAATATTAATACATTTGGTAAAAAAAAAAAAAAATAATTATAATTTAGCTTCAACAAAACTATAATAAATTTACAGGTTACACAGGTTGCTATCAAACAAACAAACTCTTCACACATACAATCAACATATGCAAAATATGAATACATTTGGTTGCAAAATAGCCAAGAAAAAACTACTGAAAATATTTTTTTTGAATTTGTGCATTAATAATAACTGCACAACAAAAGATTTAAGATTTTATTTCTTTGCAAAGGTTACAATGTGTAATTACAATTTTGATTTGTTAAGTACAAAGAAAGTAACTATGATGCTGGGGCATTTCAGGCTAACTAATCCTAGTACATAATAACTACTTATCAGTGTTTATAAGTCATTAATTGGTTCCAGAGTGCCATTGTTGTAACTGCAGAGCATCACAAGTGAGGGAACTACTGTGCAGAGTTCTACATTGCTACTGCTATATACATACAGCAGTTGTATATTGTTCCTGCCATACACATAGTTGTACAATGTTCCTGCCAAATGTATAACTGTATATTATTCCTGCAACATACTTTGTTCTGGCAGACTAATAGGGAAAAACAGCCTGATAAAGAGTATTAATGCATTTAGTAATACACTGAGAAAATTTTTATAATTCATCCTTAGGAAAATCATAAATATAATAACAAAAGCAAATTAGTCTATACTCAGTGGATTTTTTTTTATATCCATTAAATCAAGGTTTTACCGTTTAATATTGTTTTTGCCATATACATACGTAGTTGAATGTTGTTTCTGCTACATATGTACTTCACATAGTTGTACATATATTATTTTTGTTATATGCAGTTGTACACTGTTTATGCCACTTAATATAGTCTTGTACACACAAAATTGTACAGTACTTTCAAATCAAAATATTATTTTTTTTTCATTTGAAATTGCCAATTAATAAAAAATTACAAGTTTTATTTAATATGTAATGTTTGTTGTATTACACAGTATATTTGTATATTTACAGGATAAATAATTTTTACATGAAATAATAATGACTAATCATTGTCTTTCAGAAAATAAAACTTTCAACAAGAGTGACAACAGAATATAGTATCAGTTGAGGAGAGGCAAGGAGCTGCTCATGAAAAAGGGAGACTACAGCCGCAGTACAGCAACCAGGTGACCAAGTCTTAGCTTCCAGTGCCAGTCGTTATTTAGCCACAAGAGGTTCTGCAAACCTATGACATAGACCATGGTGAAATTCTTTAAAGATATTCATAAATATGTAATAAGAGCTTTTAATTTTTCAACGATTTCAATGAACAAATTCTAGTACAGTTAAAATAATTTTG
>NW_027199413.1:22500-32467 GCF_038502225.1 Cherax quadricarinatus | reverse complement strand
GAGGCCTCATTTAGATTATGCTGCTCAGTTTTGGTCTCCTTACTACAGGATGGATATAGACTCATTGGAGAACATACAAAGAAGAATGACTAAAAGGATTTACTGTGTAAGGAATCTCCCATATGAAGACAGAGCCTTGAATCTCCACTCTGGAGAGAGGTAGAATGAGGGGAGATATCATTGAGGTGTACAAGTGGATGATGGGTATAAACAAAGGTGATATTAATAAAGTACTGAGGGTGTCGAACTAGGTAAGAACCAGAAATATTGGATTTGAGTTGGATAAGTTTAGATTTAGAAAGGACATGGGTAAGTACTGGTTTTCTAACAGTTGTGGATGCTTGGAACAGTCTCCAGAGTAGGGTGATCGAGGCTAGGACCTTGGATGGCTTTAAAAAGATATTGGACAAATATATAAATGGGAGGGGCTGGGTTTGATTGGTGTCATTGGGGACGAGTAAATTCTTGGGTAGCTTTGGGTAGAGGTAGTTTTGATGAGGACCTGCCGTGTATGGGCCAGTAGGCCTTTGGCAGTGTTTCTCCATTCTTATGTTCTTATGAGTGAGAGGGGTTGGATTTGAGTGGGATTTGCATATGAGAGTGGATAGTTATCAGAGCTTATTTCTTGGGTGGCATTGAAAATTGGGTTGGGCAAATGTATTGTTAGTGGGATGGACCTGCCTAGTATGGGCCAGCAGGCCTGCTGCAGTGTTCCCCCTTTCTTATGTTCATATGCACACACTGACCACACAGATCCATTCTCTCACATGTAGGGGTACCAGCTTTCTCCCGCTAGAATTTTGGCGTGTTAATGTGGCACCAACACTTGCTTGTAAGCTGTACTAATACAACAGACAGTGAAAGGGTTAACCACATTGATTTCACATATTTTCTTAAAAAGTACTCAGATTTAATTGCCAGATACCAATTATTCCTTTTCTAAACACATTGCTCTGATTTACCTTATTACCACTTTTTAACCCTTTCAGTCGCTATCAAATAGAATTGCGTCAATGAGGCCAATGCCTCTCGTGTAGTTCTGTCATGAGCTCGGGTCACTTGGATAAGCTGTGAGCAGTAAATTTTGGCCTAGATCTGAAAAAATGGGTCTGTACAGTGAGTGTGTACAGTATAAACAAAAATCCTGCCTTACCTGATGAATGATGGGAAAACAAAACTCAGTCCATGTTTGGTTAACCCTTTGAGGGTCGACAGGCCCTCTCCGAAACTCGTTCTCAGGGTCGGCCAAATTTAAAAAAAAAAAAAATAATTCTCTTATGAAAAGATAGAGAATCTTTTCCCGATCATAAAGACACCAAAAGTTTGAAATTTGATAGAAAACTTACGGAATTATGCTCTCGCAAAGTTAGCGGTCTCGGCGATGTTTACGCATCGGCGATTTTGCCCACTTTGAGCCCCATTTTCGGCCAATTTCACTGTACTAGTCGACAAAAAACATGAATATTTTGCTAGAACTACATTTTTTTCTATCGAATGGGTGCAAGAAACCACTCATTTATGAAATTCAACTATCCAGTACAGTGGTCAGAATTTAGCAATTTTGCCAATTTCACACAAATTTCAAAAGATGCCAATTTCCGAATAGGGTCCAGAATAAACAAGAAAGACATTCCTGGCACTAAAATGACATTTCCTCTAGTCATTAGTCATGTCTCAAGGCCCCTCTTATATTCTTTTGCTTTCCACTTTGAATTTTTATTTTCACAAAAAATATAAGATTTACTGTTATGCAGACTACTGCATTAGTGTAGAAAATGGTATAAATATTATTGGTGCACTTGTGAAAGAATATTAGACTCACCAGTTGACGTGTATTGCACGCTTGGCACGATTTGTTTACTTTTGAAGTTTGGTAAAAATCGAACATTTCTGCTACTTTGAGCTCAATTTCAAGGCACCTTTCTTTGTAAAACCAGTCAAAATCATCTCAATTTCTGTAATATGTCTTCCATTCTATAAAATGAGACCAAGAAAACTAGAATACAACAATAAATACCATACGAAAATACACTGCAAAGTCGCTGATTTATTAAAAAAAATGGTCAAAGTTTTTTTTTTCTCATTATGCACTGTGTGCTGCAGGATTTTTTTTAGACTGTGCACACTGACCACATAGACCCATTCTTTCATATGAAGGCCTACCAGCTTTCTCCCACTAGATTTGAGGCCGCTAGAATTTATGAGTACTAGTACGTCAAAAACCCCTACGCGTAAGACGTACTAGTACGGCGAAAACCCTGAAAGGGTTAAAAATAGCAACAGAGTTTCTAGGATGGTTTTATTGGCTGTTTTTAGTATTTCATGGAATGGAAGACATACTACTGAAATAGATACTAGATTTTGGTTGGTTTAAGTAATGGAAGTATCTTGAAATTGGGCTTAAAGTAGTAGAAATATTTTTACAGATTTTTCCTGAGGACAGGTAAGGCCCCCCATAACAAACCCTGTCTTTTATGGGTTTTTAATAGGTCTGATTCAATTATTGGAATGTCACAAACCATATCCAATATTTTGTCTGGGAAATAAGAGTAATTCTTATAATTTTTATGGGATTATAAATTCAAAATGAAAGGGAAGTGTAATTTTAATTTTGTAAAATTGGCCAAATTACCGACCTTTGGGCACATAATGTAATTGTAATAGTTGAATGGGCAGTTTCTTGTACTCGATAAAACGGAAGACCTATTATTGAAATCACTAAGAATTGGGTTGAATGGAGCACTGGAATTGACTTGAATTAGGACTCGGTGGATAAAATTGCCAGTGCGTAAATTGCGCCGAGACTGCTAAGTTGTGCCTTCATAAATCCATAATTTTTCTTTCAAATTTCGTACTTTTGGTGTCATTACTTTCAGAAAAGATTATCTACCATTTCAGAAGAATTCAAAGTAGTCTTTTCTTGCTTTCATAATTGTTAGTGCCATATTAATGTATTGGGATTTAATGTTTATCCAGCTTTACCCTGTTAACCCTTGTTTTATTCCTCTTTCTGTGCTAACTATACTGAATCTGTTACAATTTCATCTTAGATCGCAGTAAATCTACTAGTCGGCCAGAATCAAGAGACAATTCTGTCTCTCGTGAGAGTGGGGATGTACTGAAAGGATATCCTACAATGGACGAAGAAACTGCAGAAAAGTTTGCCACTGCCATCATTGAAGAATTCATCCATAATGGTGATCCAGAGGTTAGAATATTTCCTTTTTTAAGGGGATGAGTTTTGTTAAGTATTTCCTATGTGGTTTCTTTCAGTGTAGGAAGGATGTTGGTACAACATTGTCAATAATGGTGACATAATAGACAAGCTAAGAAAATGGTCAGTTTTGTTTCTATTCTTCAAAATTATGAAATAATGCTTTACTGAGGAAAATTTTTTTTTGCGAGTTGTATTTTTTGTAACCTAAATTTTAATTGCATTCAGCTTTAAATGAGCAATTTTAATTTAACATGGGTGAAATCTTTTAGTATTTAGTTATACATAGGGAATGTGATGGTGAAAGTTTTCTTTTTTAGAGGAGAGGGGGTCATCCTGCCTCAGTGGGAGTGGAAGACAGTCATTGTGTTATAAAAAAAAAAAAGTGAATGGAGACAAATGTTTTTTGTGGATTTGATGAGCTGATGGAGTGTGAGCAGGGTAATATTCTGTAAAGAGATTCAGGGAAACTAGTTACCTGGACTTTGAGTCCTGGAGGTGGGAATTACAATGCCAACACTCTAAAGGAAGGATATTTTGTATTTGGAGTGACGTTTGAACTGTCATATCTGTGTGCCTATGCAAAGACAGTGTTCATGTGAGAATGATGGTGAATATTTTTTCTTTTTTGGATCACCCTGCCTCGGTGGGAGACAACCTACATGTTGAAAAAATAGTTATACATAATTCCAACAAGTTTTAGCAATGTTTAGGGCAGCTTTAAAAAAAGTGTTGAAGCTTATCTGCCTTAAGTATATACAGTGTATTCCGTAATGTGTTTAAATTAACATTTGTTTTTAAAGGATTTAAGAGAGGGATAAACATTGTGAATTCAGTATACATTTTTAACAGCATCATACGTTGAGTACAGTATGAATGCAAAGACCTAATTATGTACAGCATTTGAGGCAGCAAGGAGGTGCTTGGAGGCAGTGGAGATGTCCTGTCTAAGGGCAATGTGTGGTGTAAATATTATGTAGAGAATTCATAACGTAGAAATTAAGAGGTGTGGAGTTAATAAAAGTATTAGTCAAGAGGGCTGAAGAAGGGTTGTTGAGGGGGTTTGGCCATTTAGAGAGAATGGAACAAAGAATGACTTGGAGAATGTATAAATCTGTAGAGGAAGGAAGGCAGGGTAGGGGTCATCCTGGAAAAGGTTGGAGGGAGTGGGTATAAGAGGTTTTGTGGGATTTCCAGCAAGTGTGAGTGTGTTAGATAGGAGTGAATGGAGACGAATAGTTTGTGGAACCTGACAAGCTGTTGGAGTGTGAACAGGGTAATATTTTGTAAAGGTATTTAGGGAAACCGGTTAGCCAGACTTGAGTCCTGGAAATTGGAAGTACAATGCCTGCACTTTAGGAAGGGGTTTGGGATATTGGCAGTTTAGAGTGACTGTCTACGCTGTCGTATCTGGGTGCCTCTGCAGACCGATTGTGAGAGTGATGGTGAAAGTGTTGAATGATAATGAAAGTTATTTTTCTTTCTATTTGGTTTTTTTTTTTTTCTTTTGGGTCACCTGGCTTGGTGCGAGGCAACCGACGTGATGAAAAAAAAAATTGAGGCAGTTTGTAGGTATAATGTAGCACTGTTCTGAAAAGGATTCCTTAGATATTTGGAACCTTTTTTTGGTTTTTGGGAAATTGGTAACTCTTAGGTGGGAAACAAAGTTTTAAGATAGTTTTTTGCGTCTGAATTAATTGGAAAAGTATTACAGAATTCATTTAACCTAGCTTAGTGGTGGATGTTGGATTGTCCATTAAACTTTTTTTCTTCCACCCTCTAACCATCTTTGGGACAAGCAGTACCACTCGTCCATCTCAAATTTATACACCCTCTCTCATCCTGTCCCCACCATCCCCTCTACATCTCAAAACCCATTCAGCCTTTTAAATTATTCTCTTAGTATCGCCACTTTCATTTTCTACACTAATGTTTTGCATAATATTCACATCACTTATGGCTCTCAAACACAACATAAATAACTCTAGCCTCTTATAATAATACTTATCCTAGTAATACACTGGAAAACTAGCAAAAGGCACTGAAGATTTTTTTTCATCACGTCTGCCGTCTCCCACTGAGACAAGGTGTCAAAAAAAAAAAAAAACTTTCACCATCATTCACACACAATCACTGTCTGTAGAGGTACCCAGACACAACAATTCAGATGTCACACCAAACAGCCAACATCCCAAACCCTTCCTTTAAAGCATATGCATTGTACTTCCCACCTCCAGGACTCTTCTGGCTAACTGGTTCCCTGAATCCCTTCACAATATATTACCTTGCTCATACACCAACAGCTTGTCAAGTCCCAAAAAACCATTCGTCATTCACTCCTATCTAACATGCTCACACAGGTCCATACTTATGAATTAATCCTAGTAAAAAGATTGTCAGAAATGCAAAAATATACTGAACAGAATAAATACTGAGATGTTTATTATAAAATTTGCAATAGGAAAATGTAACAAGTCGTCTGCTCACATCTCACATTTGTTTATTTATTCTACTGTGGGGTGTATTTATCAGAATAAAGCCTATGTCCGTATTAGCGGAACGCCGTAAAGCGGAAAAGCGGGGCCCTCCTGTATATTACCTTGCTCATACACCAACAGCTTGTCAGTCCCAAAAAACCATTCGTCACACTAGTTATGAAGTTGAAATGGCTATGTAAAGCATTAAATAAAAACAAGCAGTGAGGCTAAAGGGGTATGGGGTAGATTTAGAAATGAAGTGTTAGTGTTCAGCAGAAGTTTGTGGTTACAGGAAAGTGGGTGCAGGAAGGAAAAAGAGCAATTGGTGGAATGAAGAGGTAGAGATAGTAGTAAGATAAAATATTAGCATATGAGAGGTTTTTACAAAGTAGAAGTGATATAAGAAGGGAGGAATATATGGAGAGAAAAAGAGCAGTTAAGAGAGTTGTGGAAGAATGTAAAAGGAGAGCAAATGAACGAGTGGGTTAGCTGCTATCAACAAATTTTCTTGACTTAGAAAAAGTGTTGGGAGTGAAATTAATATATTGAAAAATTCTAGGGTATGAATGGATTTGATAGATAAAAATAGGAGTGGAGAGTTAGAGGTATCAAGAAGATGGAGGGAATACTTTTGAGGAACTGTTAAATGTTGAAGATAGGGAAGCTGTGATTCTGTGCATTGGAAGAGCTAGTTGTGAGTGTAGGGAGGTGCATGAGGTAGTGGGTAGAATGAAAGTGGGTAAAGCAGCTGGGATTGATACGATAAAGTTGTGGGAATATGGCTTTGGAGTGGGTGCTTTTATTTAATAAATGTATGGAAGAGTGTATACGGTACCTAGGGATTGGCAGAGAGCATGCATAGTTCCTTTGTATAAAGGCACAGGGGACACAAAAGTATAAAAATTATAGGGAATAAGCCTGTAGAGTATACCTGGTAAAGTGTATAGTAGTTATTGAAAGACATGAGAGTAAGACGGAGAGCAGGATCACAGATGAACAAGGCGGCTTTAGGAAGGGTAGGGGGTGTGTAGACCAAGTGTTTACAGTGAAACATATGGGTGAACAGTATTTAGGTAAGGGTAGGGTAGGTTAGGATAGGAGAACAGTATGGCAAATGTTGCAAATGTATGAAATAGGAGGTAGGTTACTGAAAGTTGTGAAGAGTTTTTACAAAAATAGTGAGGCTCAGATTAGAGCATGTAAGAGAGAGGAAGATTATTACCCAGTAAAAGTAGGCCATAGACAGGGATGCATAATGTCACCATGGCTGTTCAATATGTTTATAGATGGGGCAAGAGAAGTGAATGCTTGGGTGTTGGCAAGAGGTGTGGGATTAAAAGATAAAAAATCTTCACACGAAGTAGGAGTTGTCGCAATTGCTTTTTGCTGATGACTCTGTTTTGGGGAGATTGAGAAGTTGCAGAGGTTAAGGATGAATTTGGCAGGGTATGTAAAGGAAGGAAATTAAAAGTGAACATGGGATAGAGTAAGGTGGTGGTAAAAAATTTAGGTAATGACAGGTTGGAGGGAGGGAGTATGGAGGAAGTGAATGTATTAAGATATTTGGGAGTTGACTTGGCAGCAGATGGGTCTAGATAGACAAGATGAATCATAGTATAGATGAGGATGAAAAAGGTGAGTGGAGCACTGAGGAGTCTGGAGGTAAAGAAACATTATCTAAGGAAGCAAAGAGTGGAATGTATGGGAGTATAGTTATACCAACGCTCTTATATGGGTGTGAAGCATAAGTGGTGAATGTTGCAACAAGAAGGCTGGATGCAGTGGAGATGTAATGTTTAAGGGCAGTGTGCATACAATGCAGAGAATCCATAGTTTGGAAATTAGGAGGTGTGGGGTTACCAAAACTATTATCCAGAGGTCTGAGGAGGGGTTCCTGAAAGGATATAACAAAATAGAATGACTTGGAGAGCATATAAATCAATAGTGGAAGGAAGGCAGAGTAAGGGTCGGCCTAGGAAAGGTTGGTGGGAGGGGGTAAAGGAGGTCTTGTGCTTGAGGGGCTTGGGCTTCCAGCAAGCACACATGAACATGTTCGATAGGAGCAAGTAGAGACAAATGGTTTTTATGACTTGACGTGCTGTTGGAGTGTGAGTAAAGTACATAACATGTATGAAGGGATTCAGGGAAACCAGCAAGCCAGATTTGAGTCCTGGAGGTGGGAAGTACAGTGCCTGCACTCTGGAGCGGTGTTGATATATTGCAGTTTTTTTTTACTGTAGGTGTGCCTCTGGCAAGACAGTGAATGATGAAAGTGTTTCTTCTTTTTTGGGGTCACCCTTTGATGAGGGCCATTCGTATTCTGTCCATTACTTGGAGAGAATTAGCGTCAAGCAGAGTAATTTGTTTTAGTCAGCAATTGAGATAGACGTATGATGCACTAGTGGGACTCCCTTATTCCCGTTCCTTCTTTATTAGTAATGAAAGTTGATCTTATGTGGCGTGGGAGTAATAGGGCCACCACATCCTTGGTGGGAAATGACCGATGCGTTAAAAATAAAAATAAAAAAATTACAAGGAAATTTCCTTAATGTACTGTACATACCAGAAGTGGTGTACAGAGTTAATGTAAGAGATGGTAATTGATTACAATTTTAGGAAGGTCATTCAGTACTTATGGTAGCTTGTAAGTGGAAGTTAGCTTGAAGCTATTAAACACTGTTGTTTATCAATATTTGGGATACTTGCTCTTATGGATATTCAGTTTTCTAATATGTAATATTTTTTTTTTATAGGAGGCAAAGCTGTGTGTTAAAGAGAAATTTGCAACAAATACAATAAAATATTTTGTGGCGATCACACTGGAATGGGTAATAGATCGTGATGTGAAGAAAAGAAGAATGGTTGGTCAGTTGTACCATGACCTTATTGTAGAAAATCTTCTCTCAGTAGATCAGTTACTTGAAGGGTAAGCATTTCATCTGAAGTTTTGTGATGTAGGGATGACAAGATAAATTCTTCCATTTCATGATAAGTATAGAAGCTTGACTGAATCAGTGTCTTATTAATTAGTATGGAAATTAGTAAAATTTTAATGTGTAATTTCAGCTCTCAAAGCACACTCAGAATGACAGAGGATTATATAATTGATATCCCTCAAGTATGTGACTATCTGGGAGAAGTATTCGGTAAGTACCTGCTGTGTTTGATATTTTTTGGTATTTGATAATGGATGAAGAAATGTGAAATAATTGTGATGGATATACATGATGTGAAATATAGGAAGTTACTAATTTTAATTGTTCTCTATACCATACTTAATACCTTTTCTTCAGCTCCCTGCCTGAATGATAATGCTGTCTCTCTAAAAAGACTTCTAGAACTAGCCAGTTTTGCTAAGAGCAAGAAAGCAAATGTATTTGCCTGTATTTTAGCAAAAGCATCACAGATCATGGTATGTTGATAATAGTTTGTTTTACTGGATAAGTAGAAAATGCAAGTTTAAATTTCTTTATTACAAATGTATTATGGGTAATGAAATAAGAGAAGGCAATAGTTGAAACAAAATTTAGACTTTGTATTTATATAAATGTGGAGATAATGAACAAAAGTAAAAAGTGCGATTGAGGAAGTTTGTAATGCATTGTTTAGTGATTGTCAGAATAACTTTGTTAGCCCTTTGTATAGTGGTAGACATGTGGTTTAGTGAAGGCAACTTAATTGAATTTGGTTAAAGATAAGTTGCTTGATTCATTGTTAAAATTCTATTTTATTTTTTATTTTTATTTTTTCAGTCTCCTAACAAGGTAGCTGATATGTGGAATACCTCTGGTCTTAGTTGGTGTTCTATAATTCCCCCTGGTGAAAGTAATGAAGCTTTCCTTGACAAACATGTAAGTAAATGTGTATTTTTTTTTTATCTTATCCAGTATCCATAATTTCATGGGTTACATATTACTGAAAACTAGCAATTATCATTAAAAGGCTTAATCCTGAGAACACGTCTAGTACTAGTATTATTTCTACAGTTAACTAAATTACTTACAACACATTAGCTACCAGAGCTTCAGCATCTTTTGATACTGAAGTATGAACCTCTTGCATTACAGTAATTGCTTATTTGAATTTGCTAGGAAGGGTTTTAAGCTCCTATACTGAAGCTTTTTATATACATGATAGTATAATTAGGCATTTTTTCATTACATTTGCATATGATAGTACTTAAAATTTTTGCATTGTACCAACCTAGCCCTACCTTGGTGGGGTAACAGTTGGTGCAGTATAAATAAAAAATTATTTTGTCTTGGTTAGTAATTTC
>NW_027199413.1:0-17500 GCF_038502225.1 Cherax quadricarinatus | reverse complement strand
GTATGTTTTAAACTAATCCGTACCTACTCTCTGCGTTTTTGCTTGACACTTGTAGTGGGCTGAAGAATCATCTCTTGCCAATGTCCAGCAATAGTCTGCAAGCATTTTTGTCCCCCCATTTGCCCTGGTACCATTTTTTTCATGGTTAAAATATCTTTGTAAAACTTTTCACCATGTTCGTCTTTAACTGCCTCACAGTTAGCTGGAAAAGGTCCAAATATGAGTTCAAAAAGTGGATTTTAAGTGACATGTTACATCCCATTTTCTTGTAAGCCTTTATGAGGTTTTCCACCAATTCTTAATAGCTGCCTTCCCTTCTGTTTCCGAAAAATTCCTTCGCCACTAACTTAAATGCTTCCCAAGCAGCTTTCTTCTCCCCACAAAGGTCTGATTCAAAGTCACCATCTTTAAGAAGCTCTTGAATCTGAGGACCATTGAAGACTCCCTCTCTTATCTTAGTGTTGTTCAGTGTGGGAAATTTTGATGTTAAATACTTGAATCCTTAACTGGATTTGTCCATAGCTTTTACAAAGTTTTCATGAGCCCCAGTTTTGTGTGTAGTGGTAGTAGCAAAATTTTGTTTAGTTCAATGAGGTGAATGTTGAACATTTTTCATCCCAGGCTAGAATGATTGACAAGGTGGCCAGTCTCTCCTGATGTAATGGGAACCTCTTGCAGAGCTGTCCCATTCACATAGAAAGGAGTAGTACTTGGTATATCTGCCCTGCAAGCACATCACAGCTGCCATTGATGTTTATCATATTTCATGCATTGGAACATATGCTTTATATTCTCATAAGTTTCTTTCATATGTGGTGCATAGCCCACAGGAACTGATAGTTTACTATTGCTGTTATGCAGCAAGACACCTTTCAGACTTTTTGATGAATCTGTGAACAGCCTCCAGTGACTGGGTTCATAGTTGATGCCAAGTGCTTCCATCAGACCATTAATGATTCACAAAATCATCATGACACGATTGCAAACAAACCATACCCCGGCCGGGATTGAACCCGCGGTCAGTGTGTCTCAAAACTCCAGCCCGTCGCGTTAGCCACTAGACCAGCAGGCCACTAAATAGCCTTCCATTACGAAGAAAACATTGAACTACTGTTGACAGTCACGAAATTTTGAAATCTTCATGTCAGCTGACGCATACATGTATTGAAAAGTAGAGCTAACAAACAATTTTAACCATGATATTCATTATCAGTGACCTAAAATTGGTTTGAAATTGCTACTCTGGTCTCAGAAGCATTTTGGTTGCTGACTAGTTAAATCGTAATAACCCAATGGCTAACATATCGTGGAATAGGATTGGCTCAACCCATGGCAGGTGAGACCTAAAACTTGCAGGCCAGCTAGTTGGTCCAGTGGTTAGCACACTGGCCTCTTGAGTTTTATGACTCCTGCCCCACCCATTCTGTGATTTGTTTGCAGTAGTTTTATTGTGATTTTGTGATTCGTGACAGATTTGAAGGGACTTGAGCTACAGAAGGTCATAGCCATGCTGATGTGGGATGCATCTGGAAAATACCTGCATTTATAGTCAAATGACTCATGCTAACCTCCCCAGGGTGTATAGACATGGACAGAGTTGGATGAACCCAATTAAAGCCAGTTTGTCCAGTGGTTAGCACACTGGCCTGAGTTTAAGGACTAGCCTACTGTGGGGTCGAGCCTTACCCATTCTATGATTTTATTATCGTGAATTTGTGCATAAACCTGTAAAGCTTATGCATTGCTACAGGGAGATATAAACAAAAGTTTGAATGTATGAAAGTTGAGCGAGTGAGTGGTGGGGCTTTGCAAAATCAGGGGGTTCATTGAGTTTGGGAATTAATAAAAGATTAAAATTTAAATCACAGTTGGTGCAATAGGTTAACTTTCAAAGTTAGTCTCTGTCAGAGGTGGAACTTTCAGCAAAGTCAGGGATTGTGTGTTGGGGCAGTTTAGAGAAAAGTGGATCCTGCATTTACTCTGATAGGACAATCTGTTAAGATATATTGAACAGGTAGGTGCAACATGACAGTACTTGCAGAGTAGTGCCAGTCTTTTTTCAATGTGGTATCCATGAGTGAGTTGCATGTCCAACATGTGAGTGTTAGTGTGGTCTCCTAAACTCAACAAATGCTGGAAGATGGTGTGGTTTCATGAAAAATTATTTGTAGTTCAACATTGACCAATGTTGCCAACAGTTGTGGAGGTGGGAAGAGCACTGAAAAAAATTGCCTGAGTAAGGAATACCCCATGGGTAATCAGGATGTTTTGAAAAACTGGTCAAGCAGTTGTCTGCTTGTTCATTGCCTCTTACTTCAGTATGTCCAGGGACCCAGTACAAAGATTTTTGTACTTACTAGATATGAGCATTGTATTGATCTTGGAATCCTAGGAAGTATGTTTCAGTTTATAGACTCCTGACTGGGGAAGACTGAAAAGCCCCAAGACACAAACATAATGATTGAGAAATGAGATGAAGAATAGTGAGCAATGAAGTAAGCAGAAGAATATAGTTGGTTACTGTAGTAGTTTAGATAAGGTTAGGACTGAATAAAGGTGAAAGATTCGTCTGTCAGCCCCTTAGAAAGATGGGCTAGAGTTTTAGGAAAGTTAGGCAGCTTTCAGGGAGGTTATGTGAGGCTTCTGCCTGGACAAAGGCATAGGGAGAAGCTATTTACCAGAACACGGGTGTCTGCCGTAACCCTTTCGCTGTCGAGACCCCTGCTTTCAAATTGCTCGGTGTCAATTTAAAAAAAAAATGTGAAATGATAATCTTTTTCTGAAGGTAATGAAACCATTATTATTATAATAAAAAAGAAGTGCTAAACCACAAGGGCTATACAGGAGGTAATGAAACCAAAACTACGAAATTTGGTGGAAAACTTAAAGAATTACAATCTCGCAAAGTTAGTAGTCTCGGCAATATTTATGCATCGCCGATTTTGCCCAATGCGCTCTACTTTTGGCCAATTCCATTGTTCCATTCCACTGAACTAGCTATTTTGCTAGTATTCCTTCTACTCTATTGAGTACAAGAAACTGCCCATTTACCTATTTAAACTACTTGATGAAGTAATCAGAAATTGGTAATTTGGCCAATTTCATACAAAATTCAGCAATTGGTAATTTGTAAATAGGGTCCAGAATAAACAATGTAGACATTCCTGGCACTAAAAAAAAAACATTTCCTCTGTTCCTTAGTCAAGTCTCCAGGCCCTTATATTACTCTTCCTTTTCATTCTGAAATTTTATTCACAAAAAAAAAAAAAAAGGTTTCCTGTTATGCCAACTACTGCATTATTGTAATAATTGTGTAAATAGTCAGTGCATTCGTAAATGCATGTTAGACTGGCCAGTTGGATGTGTACTGGGCAAGTGACGTCATTTGTATACTCTGGAATATTGGCAAAAATCTAACGTTTCCACTCAGTTTCGAGCTACATTTGGTACTGAAACAAATCAAAATCATCTGTTTCAATAATATATCTTTCATTCTGTCAAACTGCATGCAGTTTTTTTTTTTTTTAATATGGTGGACACTTGCTGCATAGACCCATTCTCATGTATCGAGGCCCAAATGTACTGCTCACAGCCTATCCAAGTGAGCTGAACTCGTGGCATCATGCTATGGAACCAACACTGGTTTCGAAGTCATGATACAACGGAACCAATGATGAAAGGGTTAAGGAATGTGCTTGGGGAAAGACATTATAATGCCAGCGTTACATAGCGTTATGTAAAATTGCATGATGGAAGATATATTTTTGCCCATAAGTGCAAAGTGTGTTGCAATGACAGTGAAAGCTGATGCCATTAAGTTTGTAAAAAAAAAAAAAAAAAAAAAAAGTAAGTAATACCTTCTCTTGAAATTTAAGAATAATATCAGAAATCTGCTATTGAGCCACATTTATTAATATTTAATTTCTTTCTTTAGATAAACTTTTCTTAATTTGTCAGATAAAAATCATTTGATGCAGGTTACATTCCGAGAAATGGCACTTCTTATGGTATCACAACTTGTGATGGGAAAAAATAGTTACGTTCTTGACACTTGAGGAAAAAATTTAAAATTATTTTTAATTCCTCAGAAAAATTATTCTTTCATGACATTGTAGTTGGGGCTATGTAAAATACCTGCATTTAGACATTGAAAAAGAAAAGTACAAGTACCTAAAAAGTTTACTTAAAAAAAAAAATTTTTTTTTAATTTGGTCACTGGTATGGAGAGGGTAGCTGTGCTTCCACTGGGCTGAGGAGGACTATTGTGGTTGGTTGTTTTACAATGTGAGAGTAGTCACTTTCCTATGAATCCTGATCTTGGACAAAAATTTTAAATAGATATTGATGTGAGTTTCAGTTGTGTCAATGAGTATTGTAAATTCTAAAACAATCCTAACTTTAATTGAATGGCCATGTGTTGCCATTCTTAAATATTTTTGATAGTTTCCTTCATAACATGTTTCAGGGAATGCTCATAAAGCAGGTAGTAAAAGTTCATGGAGTTCTAAACAATGTTTTTACACTTAATCCAGTGCTTTTATTCCAGGTACACAAAGGTTAAGTTAACCATTGCCATTATTAGTCCAGTTGGAGGTTTAAGTAACAAACTTCCATTTGTTTAGATATTATAGAATGTAAAAATTACCATTTTCTTCAACAGGCAAATATCGGTAATGATGCCAAGAGCAGCAAATTTATACGTGCCTTGGTAACCGCCTTAGTGGAGAGTCAAGCTACGAGTAAGTTGAAGAAAATTTTAGATATTCATTAGCTTAGTTTTAGTTTCCCCAGTGATGCTGTTTAATGTAGAAAACAGTTCCAGTAGGCTGTATCTTTATCAGTATCCTTGTTCATTCTCCTTTCTTTTCCTTTCCCCTTTTCTCCCTTTCTCTAATGATGGGTTATCTTAAAGCAGTGGTGGGGTTTGAGCATTTAGTGCACAAGGAAGGTGGGCCACTCCCTAACATTTGATTGCTTGATTTAAGAATCCAGCACCCTGGTATAAATGCCTGATATTCTCACTTGTCAGTTTGCTACCTATAGCATACAGTGTTCTGACAATATGTGAGCTACACCATGAATTACATTAATACACTATACAAAATGTAAAGGGATTCAGGGAAACCAGTTAACCAGACTTCAGTCCTGGAAATGGGAAGTACAATGCTTGCACTTTCAGGAGGGGTTTGGGATATTGGCAGTTTGGAAGGACATCTGAGCTGTCGTATCTGAGCACCTCTGCAGCGACAGTGATTATGTGTGTGATGGTGAAAGTGTTAAATGATGATGAAAGTCTTCTCCTACCTGCCTTGGTGTGAGATGGCTGATGAGTTAAAAAAAAATTTAAAGGGGGGGGATTATTGCATTCCAAACATCTTGAGGGTCAAACACCCCCTCCTCTCCCCAATTTCCGCAGAGTAGTGAACACTACACTCAAAAGTTGTAGTAGAAAGCCAGTCACTGGCAGGGTGGCTTCGAAACTCCTCACTGCTTTGTGCTATTTCTGGTTTTAACAGTACAGTTTTTTTTTTTTTTTTTTTTTTTTAAGGATGTCCATTTGGGAATCTTTTTTTCTATATTACTATTATCTCTACAATAAACTAGCTTAAAAACATTAAAGATTGAGCTGTTTAGTTTATTCATTTCTGTTTAATTGTATAGTGAATAAAGAACCTGGTTTATATGGTACAAAAAAAGATGTTAGAAAAATTAGTAACTCTCAAACTTGTTAAAAAAGAAATATACACTGTGTAAGCTTTAAAAAAAAAATTAGCAATTGAATAGGTAGTGGTATTTTAGATGCACCACATAAGTAAATGGGTTAAGAGAAGGATAATGTGAAGATGAAAAAGTAGGGGAGGTGGGGGAGGGAAATGTACTTTGTTGATAAAGAGTTAACCAAGTTTCTTTTAAATTGCATACTAAGCTGCCATCATTATTTACAGCTTCCAATGATGGTTCCTCAATTTGTGTTTCTGAAGATTTTGAGGAAAAAATGAAGAACCGTCTAGCTGTGGTGCTCAAGTATGTTGATAGCAATGAAAAATTGGAGATGCAGTGCATCTATGCCCTCCAAGCTCTTAGTGTTAAACATCAGCATCCTAAAGGTAAAGTATGTGGTATAGAGATTTAAAAAATTATAGGTAGTCCTATTAGATTTTTAAATGGCTTAGACTGCACTAACTTTTTCAACAAACTGGCCATATCCTACCAAAGTAGGGTGGCCCAAAAAGAAAAACAAACTTCTCTTTTTAACTTAAGTAATGTATACAGGAGAAGGGGGTTTACCAGCCCCTTGCTCCCAGCATGTTAGTTACCTGTTACGACAAATGGCTTACAGAGGAAGAATTGTGTTCCACTTCCCCATTGAGATAGGAAATAAACAAGAACAAAAAAGTTTCTGGATAAGTTTATAAATTTTATTTTTTTGATATACTGCTCTACTTAAGTACTTTTATGACAAAATTCTCTTTACAGGTCTGCTAGAAAAGTGCTTCAATGCTTTTTACGATTCAGAAGTGGTGTCTGAAGAAGCCTTCGAGCTGTGGGCCAAATTTCAGGATCCTGAAGAACAGGAGGGAAAGGGTGTGTGTGTTAACTCGGTCAAAAACTTCATGCGATGGTTAAAGGAGGCAGATGTAGAAGAAACTGAAACTCATGCCTAAGGGCTTGACCCTCCTACCTCTTCAATTCTTCCTTTAAGTGTTGATACAGAGATGAGTTTTTTTTTTTTTTCGTTACTGATGGACTCAATATATTGTAGAAAACTGAAGTTGAAATAGGAGCCAGAATTTTTACTACAGTGACTTGTGTCTTGAGCCTGGCACAAATGGCAGATATTGAAAAGACTTTCAAGCCATTAGCGTTGGAGTGCATTAAGCTGCATCTGGTAGTCTTCCTGTTGTCTTGGTCTCATAACGAGAGTTTCACCACAGGTTGGACTCGGCAAGCTTATGCATGAGCGGACTTGTATACTGCCTACTGTGGTTTTTTATATATAGTGTAAAAAGTGCACATGAACAGTTAAAAAAATGTTAAAAGTGCAGATGGTTTTGTAATTCTTGCTAGATTGAGCATCAGTTGCATATTGTTATTGTGTTATAGCATAGTTGAAATGAAAACTGCATTCCCTTCACTTCCAGGATATTGAGTAACTGTATAGAGGATACATGCATTTAGATACTTGAAAGCTCAGTTACTTGTTTACAGCTTGGCTCCTCATAAGTTTTGTAAATTATGGCTCAAATTCTGTGATTTGTTTTGTATATTTATATAAATATTTAAGTCGTGTACAGACCCGAGCATGTGCCTAAGGCTGGAGGATATGCTTGCTGGCTGCTGTCAACTCCCGAGAACTCTCCTGCTACCCAGGGATGTTGACATATCGTTGAATTTAATATGCAAAATGTGACGTTTGCAACCCACGGCGAGTCGCTGTGTGTCCCATCAAGCGCTTGCTACTCCGCTAGTTATGCAGAGATAGTTGAACTCTCGCCTGTGCCCCTGACCTTTTGACTTGTTATATGGTACTTATACTGAATGCTGATGTTACCTTTACCCATCCCTAACTGATGCTCTTGCTCCATGCTGTCTTTTTTTTTTTTTTTTTTTTTTTATTTATATTTTTTTGCTGCTGCTGGGCTTTATAACAGACAAGAAAATTCCCAAAATGGATCATTGTGGTAGGGTATTGGTTTACTCCAGTTACAAATGACATGAATGTGCTAAATAGTGTGCTGGGCATAGGACAAAGTTCAACTTCTCATGTCGTTAATGCGTTATTATAAGCAAAAGGAAAACTGGGGTTATATTTAAGATGAAGTGCTATAAATTAATATTGTAAACCATATCGCCTCTGAAAATAAATTTAATATTTACAAAGTGTGTTTAATTTTAGGGGTTAAATGACATAGGCTAACACTAATTTTCAGACTAGCACAAATCAATTTCTTCATTTGAAATGCCAAAAGTATGAACCTCTTGGGTGTAGGATTTAATTATATTATTTAATACTTGGCCTTTTATAGGTGGTTCTTTGATTCTTGATGTTAAAAAGCTCATAATCTATAGTTTTTCCTTGTTGATTTCCTCTTCCACTTCCCTTTCATTTGACATGGTTATATAGATAGGCTTTGGAGTAGTTAATGTCCAGGATTTTCAGATCCTCCTGTTTTTAGTTACATAATTTAGATTTCTGGTATACAATATATTACTCTTGGTTTTCTCTGCATATTTTTTTTTTTTCACAGCCATCTCTTACTAGGGTAAAGAGCCCAATAAGGAAATCCTTTCACCCTCATTCATTCAATCCCTGCTTTGCAAGAATGTGCTGATGCAACAGTTCAGATGACCATTTGAACTGCAGCATCCTAATCGATACAGAGTGCAGGCACTTCACCTCCAGGCCTCTAGTCCAGTTAACTAGTTTCCTGGAATACCTTCATAAATGTTGCCATGTTTACCCCAACAGCATGTCAAATCAAAATTGCTTAAATGTATGCACAAACTTCTCGGATGTTCAAGTTCCTAATATTCTTAAGATGCATTTTGGCTGAATGCTGACTTTGAGGTGCTTTATGCTGCACCGAGATGTGAACTCGTCATGGGAAGGGAGTAATACTTTGTCCAATGTGATAATAGCCTTGTTTAGTATTGTAGTGTGATGGCCTTATCAGTGGGTAGAATAAGGCAACTTCCAGGTTAGTGTGCTTCCTGTTCCAGATGGTAAGGTTTGTTGACATAACCAAGTGCTAAACCTGAAAAGGGTCATAGAGCACTGCAGGGAGGAAAGGTGTGGGAAAGAATTGTGTAAAGGTGGTGAGGGAAATCAAGGGCAGGGGTTAGTGGGGGTAGAGGTGCAAGATAAGTAAAATCAAGAGTTAGTGCAGTAAGTTAGTTAAAAAGTCAGGGTTGTCATTTGGAAATTTCAGCAAGGTGGTCAGAGTAGTATTGACAGAAGCAAAATTGTCCAGCCTATCAGTGTGGGTACAATCAAATAAATGTTGGACCAACAGCACAACCCAAAAGTACTTGCATATCCGTGCTGGGCATTTTAGTGAGGCACATGGCCATAGAAGAGTGCAGACTTCCAAACATAGTGGGTGGGAAGACAGACATAAACATAACTGGTTTGACAAAAAAAATTTAATTTACTGTGGATCAAATATGACCTAAGTTACTATTAGTTTTGGAGTTGTCAAGAGATTGCTGAAAAATAATCCTGAGTAATGCCCTGTGGGAAACTGGGAGGTCATGAACAGCTAAGTCTGCTAGTTACCTACCTCAGTGTCCAAGGACCCAACAAACAATGACACCTTCAGGTCTAGTCACGGACTGTGCTGGGGGAGGGCACTGACCCCTAAAACCCCCTCCAGGTATTTGCGTTGTGTACTAGAAATGTGGCATAACCAACGTTGAATGCAAGAATGGAGAGAGACTTTCTCAATGACCTGTAATGCACCGTAGACATCAACATGGTAGATAACGTAATGTGCAAGAGTTGAATGTAACTCGACTGGGAACAGTGGCGAAGTTTAAGAAATGACCTTGGATGATAGTCAGGAAAACTTAACTGTATAGTCAACACCATCAGTGTGCACTAATAAAAAATGGAAGTACTCGTTTGAGGTTACTGGGGTCTATTCTCGGATCCTGGCTTTGCCACTCTTCAGATTCATTCCCTCTTAGCCTCGTGGACTATATTGTATCTGCTCTCAAAACTAGGCATGGGACTTCCTTGCCAAGATCATTTCACTTCCCAATTATTGAGACTGAGCAAATACTTCCTAACTTACCTGTGGCTCATCTGGGACTTGAGCTAGAGTTCACCACTAAAAACTTGCATTTGTGGTCAGTGGGATTAATGCTAACCTCCTTATGGTGTACAGAAATATACCTAGTTGGATGAATCTTCTTGTAGCCCGATGTCCCATGTGGCTTATACATTGGCCTGGAGTTCTAAGACTCACTCGAGTACCATGGGTTAAAATCCTACTTTTTTTTTTTTCTCTCTCAAAACTGGTTATAACTATTATAATCACAGGGAAGTGTTGAACCTTTAGGATTATACAGTGCTGTGGGGGGGGGGGAGGTAATGTAAGGTATTCAGGCTTTTCATGGAACTGGAGTACAGATCCAATTCCCTAGATGGAGCCCCTCGCCAATATCGAGGGAAATTTTTGATGGTGATGTGGGCTTTCCTCTATCCCATCTTTGCATGGAGTATTTCAAAACTTCTAATTCCCACTACTGAGGTATGTTATCCTCTGGCTTCTCTGTATGTGTGATGTCTTGGCTCTTTGGCCACATTACTCTTAATTCTCTTCCAACATTTTGTTGATGGCTAACAATTTTGCTCCTATCAAAGCTGAATGAGAATTAAACTCTAACCTTTCCTTGATGTTTATGCCTACTGCTGTGAGAGGATCAATGCACAGTGGGATGCATGTTCCAGTAATGACAAGTGTTTGTGTTTCTCTTCATGCCCTCTGCATCTCTGACCATTTCTTGACTGAACTACTCTCTGTAGCTCTTGCATTTGCTGTCCTCCCAATTTCATAAACTGCCTATTCTCGTGCTAAATTAACCTGCTTCTGTGAGATCTTATTCTTTGCCTCCAACATTTCCAATGTTCAAAAGCTTAACACCATTTTCTAATACTTGGGTGAAATTGGCAACTACCCTTTTGATGGACTTTAATTGGTCCCTTCTAACCTTCAAGAATGCTGCCTTGTTGAATTGGCTCTTATATACACAACTTTCATAACAAATCTTAATCCTGGCTTTGCTTCTGTAGATGCCTGCCTTTTCTGATGCATTGTCAAGTGCTCTAATCTTCAACACTCGTGACTTAACCTGACCTTTGCTGCCGCCTCTCCTATCTTCTCCATTTTCTCTGCCTTCCCTCTTTCCTGCTTGTTGCAATAATTCTCCGCCTTCTCAGAGTTGTGTACCGAAGTTCCACCACCGTGAAATGTAATTCATTCTTATTCTTTCATTAGTCTTGTCTGGCATGGGCCAGTAGATCTGCAGTGCTCCTTTCTTTATTACTACTATACTGCTGCAAATTGTTTCAAGACTACCATCTGCTGCTACCTTTACTACTGCTACTACCAATTCTACATTCACCACCACGATGTTGTAGAATGATGCAGGCCCCCGTGATTCTGGTCTATGACGTCTGAGATCTGGATGGTGGCAGCATCGAAACACCTTCACCTGTTTGACTTGTAGGATTAGCCTCAAATTATTCCAATCCATTAGATATGATAGCTATTTCTATGTAATACGAAGCTGTTGTTGACACTGCTCTACCCATATTTGTGCTCCTTGACTAGTACTGACAGTTTCCTATGGGTTTAGTACTTACCCCTTAATTATAATAATGATAGCTGCAGTTTGTCACAGCCAAAACAAGAAAATGTAGACACTGTGCAAACGGAGGCATTAGATGGACGAAGATGGAAGTCAATATGGCTACCTCTGACTTCATAGGACAGGTGTAAGAACAAAACCACTATAAATGTCAAATGCGTGACACTAGTGAAAACGTGATTACTGTAAAAAAAAAAAAAAAAACTTAATACGCACTTGGGTTTCTTAACGCATCAAGAGTTTGCCACTTTTATGCATTGCATTTATTTGCAGTATGTTTATAAATTGGCAGATTTTACTTAGACCTTAATCTTGTTGATCTTAACCCAACTAACTTATGTTAACAGTTGTTTAAAATCCTCTGCAGACGTTTGCCTTAGGGGGGGGGGGTGTTCACTGACAGGCCAATGGCATGAAGCAAGTGTAGTAATCCATGAAGGGGTAAGGGATTTCACATACATCAAACCTCCCAGTGGCATTTAGTGTTGATAGATATTAACTATTCTTGCTAAATGAATTATCAATATCTGACAAACTGACATTATAATCACAGGCTCAATTCAGGGAGCCAGAGCACAGATCCATCCCTAGATCAAGAGCCCCTCACCAGTATCAAGGAACCTCCCTTGAGGGGAACGAACTGACAGACAAAAGATATAGGAGACAATGCGAGTCGTCTTGCTCTTCTGAGAGCAATAAAAAATTTATCAACTTTCCCACAACTAGATCTCCCTATCCTTTGAAAGACCAACCCTATGGGGTTTATAATCTTCCAGGGTGTTCTTTTTCGAGACTGGAGAATGTAAGATTACAAGCACTTCTTTAAAATTCATTCCTGTTTGTGGCTGGGTTGTGCCTTAGCTAATATAGGATGTTTACGGTTGCCTCCACAATTCCTGCAATCAACTCCAGTGTCATTCAAATTTACCCAATCATCGTAAACTGAAAATATATATGGTAATTATTTTACTGTTTTCCTTATTTTAGGTTGACACTATTCATATATCACTGTTATATTTATTGTAGGGGGATGGTGGGGCATTATACAGGACTTGTATAGTGTGCTTAGACTGGGAGGCAACAGAGTGCAATCCAAGAGGATGCCTTGGATCATGAGCTCTCCTCACTGGCATCAAGACACCTCCATATACTAGTGCCGGGGTATCAGTAGCAATGGGTAGTGGCTAATTTTGGTGTTGGTAAAAGTTTTCGAATTATCCCATGACTTGTACAGTAAGTTAACAAGTCGGTGTTTACAAAATTAGACATTTCACCAAAAACCCATACTGAGTAGAAAATTATTTTATTTAAAGGGAAGCACTATAGGGTTTATATAGTGTTTTGGAAATGGAAGACTATCAGACTCAATCCAAGGAAGGGGAGAAAGTTGAATTCCTTGGATCAAGAAACCTACACTAGCATTGAGGAACCTCTCTTGGGGTAGGGGGGAATATTTAGGAGAGAAACCTTATGACAACGTTTTGGGCCGTCCAGGATGATGGCGCAGGAGGGATTGAAATATCACCCAAACATTCCTCTCCTATGTGTGGATTTTTTTTTCCTGAAATGTTTGTCACGGTATCGACAGTACACAAAAACACATTTAACAGTACATATGGAAAGCCCCTCAGGATGCAGAGCATTTCGGGAAACTGAAAATAAAACATTAGATTAGTAGAGTATATATTGCAAATTTGTCCCCTATGTATTCTTATTGCGGAAACGTTTCACTTGTGCTGCAGGCTTCTTCAGTCGAATATAGTCAAATGTAACAGCGGAGATAATAGAAGTACGAGATGATCAGTCTATCGGCTTTGATAGATAATGGTCAGTCCCTTAGCCTGACGTTTCAACAATAAAGATACCTAGGTTTTGCAAAAGTGATTTTTTCTTCAACTTATCTGTATTGCAGATCAATATGATCAGTCCTCTTCAAGGGGGGCTCCTTGGCGTGGTGAAGAGGCTCTTGGTCTGAGGAATTAGCCCTGTCGGTCTTCTTCCTCAGACCGAACCTAATTACCCCCCATTCTCCCCTCCCCTATCCCATCCTCCCCTTTTTCCATTCCTCCTCCTCCTCCTCTTCACCCCTCCCTTTTGCCCTTCCTCTTTTTGGCCTTCGGGATTTCTCCCACAGGCTCACTAGTTCCTAGGTAGGGGAAAGGACACCGGGGTCCATCCCATTCCGTTGAGGTTCTTGGCGGTGGCGTAGTTTGCCGTGGAATCTGGATTGCCTGGGGATGTCCCGATCCCTCTCCGGTATCCCGGAGTAGCTTTGGGTGTCTTTTGGGCGACGGGTGTATCTCTGGAAGCCACCTTTCGGATTCCGGGGGTGGTGGCCGAAGGAGGTATGCTTTGTGGCGGATATCCGGCCGCCCTCTCTTTTGTCCACTGAGGTAGCTCGGCAGATGTGAGGTTGCTATCCCGGATTGCTGGTTTACTGGCATGAAGGGTAGGGTATGGCACGGGTTCCATGCTGCATCTGCGCTACTAGCGGTGTTGAGGTCCTCTTGGGCGCGGAGGGGGATTTCCGGCCCTTTCATTCCTCCTGGGAACTATTCCTCCCCGCTCCCCCCTTTTTTTATTCTTTTTTTTATTTTTATTTTCTTTTCTTTCTTTTTTTTCTTAAAAACAAAAAGCAAAGGAGTAACCTAACCATGGCAGCCCTAGTCCATGAAACCACTACCCCCGGGCCCCTTCTTGATACCGCACCCCATTCTGACCCTGCCTTGTGTTTAGACCACTCTTCGGACACTCCTGATGCCCCTGTACCTCTTGCTGGTGCTGTTTCCTCACCCACTTCAGGTACCGGGGCTTCGACTGACTCCTTCGATTTGTCTGAACTCCGCTCTCCTTTGACTATGCTTCCGGCTTCTCCCTCTACAGTACGGCAATTTTCGAATCGCCCGCCCATTTCACGCCGGACCAACTCCGGTCCTACTCCTAAACGCCAACGTCAATCTCCTGATGATGCTCCTTCGTTACCTTCCCATTCTACTCGGAAAAGACCGACACGTCAAGCACTCCCTCTTCACGCTCAGTTTCGGACCACACAATGGACTAAATTCTTTACTTTAAGACCAACTTCTTCTGCCTACCTTTCTGACCATAGTATTGGCAAAGCGCTCCTGCGTCATGTTGGCAGAGATATTTCATTTCACGCTCTCAAGAGCGGTACACGCATTGTCACTGTCCAGAATGCTACCCAAGCTCATGATCTTTCTCCTTTCGAATATCGATACTACTCCTATCACTATTGAAAAACATCTTTCTCTCAATTCTTGTAGTGGTACTGTCATTCTGCCCCATACCATAGTCCAACAGAATTTCCAGTCATGTGACAATGACATTTTTGAACAGCTGGAACTCCAGGATCTCCCAATCCTCAAAGTAGACACTTATGTCCTTCCTGCCCGGGGGCGGAGACGTTACCCTTGCAATGTGGCTCGTTTAACTTTTGACAGCCGAGAACTCCCGTCCTCTGTATATGTCGCGGGACATCGGTTACAAGTTCGAAAGGTGATACCTACACCGCAACAATGTAGAAATTGCTGGCGTTTTGGTCACCCAGCGAAATATTGCAGATCTATGGCCGAATGCCCAGTCTGTGGTGCCGACGACCATTATAATACACCTTGCCTTAATTGTAATGAAGCTCACCCTTCGTACTCCCGCCGTTGCCAGGTCTACTTAAATGAACGTGAAATCCGTTGCCTCAAAGGGGCAGAAGGTCTCCCTTATGCTATGGCAGTTACTCATCTCCGCCTCCAAGGGAGACTACCCCGTGTTTCTTATTCTCGTGTTTCCAAACATCCCCCCACTTCTGGGGTCCCATCTTCTGCAGCCTCCTCTGTTGTTACCCCTCCCATAGCCACTACGGCATCTAATCCTTTTGCTGTCCTTGGCTCTGACGTCCCGACTACAACTCGGTCTGTTCTCACATCTTCGCGTCCTTCCTCACAAGCCCCAGTATCGACAAGACCTCGTACGACACCTAATACCAATCGCCCCTCTACTCAGAAGTCCAAAAAATCCACATTGCTCAAATCTTCTTTGCCCCTTCCTTCACTTCTTCCACCTCCACACTTTACCTTTCCAGTCTCTGTACCTAGTTCTTCCCCTCTCTCTGGCTCTATTACAAGTGTGGAGATTCACCCTCCTCGTACTATGCCTTCCACCCCCGTCCCCTCCCAAGTTTCTCCCTCTTCTGCCACCTCCCAGGTTTCTGCCTCTTCTGTCCCCCCCCCCCCCCCCCCCCACACTTCATCTCCAGTCCCTTACATTTTTCCCTCCCCCTCTACTTTGGTACAGTCCATTACTGTCCCAGTCTTTACTCACCCTCCTCCTCCTATCTCCAATATGGTCTCCCATACATCTTTGAATTCAGAAACACTTGAAGCCATTTCAGAATATATTGCAGAGACTAAACCTTCAATGGACACTGATTCACTTCCTGTTCCTTCTCTTCCCTCTCCTCCATCTTCACAACCCCATTCTTCGCAACGCTCCGTTCCTTCGCTACTTGAACATCTTCCAATGCCACCACACGTTGACTTTTCTAACCCCTCTAGTCCGTAGGTGCCTTTACCTACAGATTCCTGATATTTTCTTCATCGCCAATCATGGCCTATTTACAGTGGAATATCCACGGCCTCAGGGGTAATCGGGGTGAGCTTCAGATGTTGCTTTCCAGGTTTTCCCCTGTTGGTGCTTGCTGACAAGAACCAAAATTACACTCGGCTGTTTTCCAACCTATCTCAGGCTATAATTTATTGTATTCTTCAGATCCTTTCTCAGATGGGACCTTTAATGAAAGTGCCCTTCTTCTACGCAATGATATTCCGTACTGTCAACTATTTGTCCATACCTCGCTGCATTACACTGCAGCCCGTATCCACTTGAATAAGTGGTTTACAATATGTTCTTTATATCTCTCTCCTTCTCGAGCATTTACTATCCCAGACTTTGCCTTTCTTGTTTCATCCTTACCACCACCACTTCTGTTACTTGGTGATTTTAATGCCCACCATTTCCTCTGGGGGGGGTCTCATTGTGACTCGCGTGGCATTCAGTTGGAGGCTTTTCTCGCCTCTCACCCCCTCCATGTTTTAAATACGGGTACTCCCACCCATTTTGATCCTCGTACTCATACTCTCTCTTGCATCGATCTATCAGTCTGCTCTTCCTCCACTGCACTAGACTTCACCTGGTCTGTTCTACCAGACTTACATGACAGCGATCATTTTCCGATCATTCTTTCTTCTCCTTCCTATTCACCACCTTTCCGTAGCCCTCGCTGGCAATTTGATCGGGCAAATTGGGATCTTTACTCACACCTCACTGCTTTTAGTGAGGTTCCTTCTTCATCCTCCATTGATGAGCTCCTACACATCTCCTCGACATCAGTTTATACCGCAGCTTCTCATTCTATACCCCAAACCTCAGGCAGGCATTCTCAGAAGTGCGTGCCTTGGTGGTCTCCTGCTTGTGCTCGTGCAGTACGTTTGAAACGTGCTGCATGGGGCAGGTACCGGTACAATAGAACCGCTGAGAGACTTGTTGATTTTAAGCAGAAGCGTGCAATCGCTCGCCGTGTCATCCGTGAAGCTAAACGCACTTGTTGGCGAGACTATGTTTCCACCATCACCTCTGCTTCTTCTATGAGTGCAGTCTGGAAAAAAGTGAGGAAACTGAGTGGTAAATACTCTCCTGACCCGGCTCCTGTTCTACGGGTCACTGGTGTTGATGTAGCAAACCCTCTCGACGTTGCCATTGAACTTGGCACACATCTGGTCCGTATTTCCCCGAGGGCTCCATCTATGCCCCTCGTTTCTTTCCTCAAAGTCTGCCAGAGAGTTAGTACCCTTGGACTTTTCTTCTCTCAGAGAAGAACAGTATAATGTGCCTTTTACACTTCAAGAACTGGAGGCAACACTCTCAGCTTGCCGATCATCAGCAGCTGGGCCTGACGACATTCATATTCGTATGTTACAACATTTACATCGGTCAGCCCTTGTAGTCCTCTTACACCTCTTCAATCTTATTTGGGCACAAGGAGTTCTTCCCCAGCTGTGGAAATCTGCCATTGTTCTCCCTTTCCGCAAACCGGGTACTACAGGACATGATGCCT
>NW_027199412.1:12500-32486 GCF_038502225.1 Cherax quadricarinatus | reverse complement strand
TATGAATATATCTAGAAGTTTTATAGCCATGTCTGACATTATGCTTTGCCATCAGACAAAATTAGATCAGTTCTATCAAATCGCAAAACATTTAACTGGCTTTTTTGTCTTTTATGAGAGGAGTTAATTTACCTCATACTCGCACTCGGCAGAGGAACTTTAGAATAATTTATTAACGTTAGTATAAAAATTAATATTTTGTTCCAAAGGACCCTTAGAAAACTTACCTAACCTTATTATAACAAACACAATTTAATTTAGCCTAATCCAAGTAAATATATTTTAGATAAGTTTACAATAATTTATTAATAAACAAATGAAATATATATTTAATAATAAACAATGAAAGATACTTTTTTCGTTAGGTTCAGAATGATTTTTTGGAAATTATTACATGCACAAAATCTCGCTTGCCTTATTCGGCAAGAAAAGCGTTGATATTTAAGCCAAAATCGACGATGATAGAAAATGAAATTCAGGTACATAGACTCTTGTCTGTCAATAGAGTATGTACAATAGCGAGAAATTTTAATTCATGTTACATCAAATGAAAAATATTTTTAGTTTACGTAGGTTTATGGAGCAACTTGCAATGTGAAGTCTGACTGATGTTGTAGTGGCCAGACTTAGATTTGTTTGCAAATTCATCTGGCAGTTTGGCAGACACACAGAATTGATGATTAAACCAAGTGCAAAGTATTGTGACCATAACTGTGGCTACAGTACACTGTGTGGACAATAATACACTATGTGTATTATTGTCCACTTACTGAGGAATACAGAGATAAGATAAGATAAGATAAGATAAGATAAGATTTCATTCGGATTTTTAACCCCTGAGGGTTAGCCACCCAGGATAACCTAAGAAAATCAGTGTGTCATCGAGGACTGTCCAACTTATTTCCATTGGGGTCCTCAATCTTGTCCCCCAGGATGCGACGCACACCAGTAGACTAACATCCAGGTACCTATTTGCTGCTAGGTGTACAGGACAACAGGTTTAAGGAAACGTGTCGAAATGTTTTCACCCGTCGGGAGTCGAACCCGGGCCCTCCGTGTGTGAATAAGTAAGTAAGTAAGTAAGTAAGTAAATTTATTCAGGTATACACAATACAGTTACATAGAATTATCATACATAGCAGCATATGTGTAGAGAACCTAGGATAACCCAAAAAAGTCAGACAGAGTGACTTATTTCCATTGGGGTACTTTTACCTTATTATTATAATATAAAGGTTATAATATTTTCTTATTATTCTATAATGAAGATAACATCTTATTATCATACTAAAAAGACTATCTACTACACGAGGGTCATTAAGACTATCTACAATACGAGGGTCATTAAGACTATCTACTACCCGAGGGTCATTACGACTATCTACAATACGAGGGTCATTACTAGGGATAAGGTAAAATTTACACGTATTTTAGCTAAAAAATAAAAAATCATTCCCCTCCCTTTCTGTTGCTTCATTCATCAGACACTTTTTGGCAGTCTTCTTGAACTGGTTCAAGCTATGACTGGCCTTGACATTTGTGGGTAGTCTGTTCCATTCCTTTATTGCTGTACAATAAAAGGTGTTTGAAGCCTGGCCACTGACTGTGGGTACTACAAAGTTGTGCTCTCTCCCCCTAGTACTATGATTGCTTTGGTTCCCAACCTTCACAAAATTGACAGCAAGATATTCTGGACACTGTTCGTGAGCAATTTTATAAACATGATTTAGCTTCAGTTGTTTTACTCTGTCTTCAACATTCAGCATATCCAACTGCTGTAATTCATCCTTGCCTACATGTTCTCTTGGTCCCAGCCCCAGGATGAATCTTACGATTTTGTTCTGGGTGATTTGCAGTCTATCTTTCAGTTTTTTGTCAAGGCAGAGTACCAAGAAGAGCAAGCGTAATCCATATGGCATTGTATAAGGGCTAGATATAGGGTCCTGCGAGCCTCAGTAGGTAGACACTGTGCTTGTCTATACAGGAACTTCAGCCTGGCATTCGCTTTCTTTACTACACTGTTCCCTATCAATTCTCCTGACATGCATGGGTCAAAGGGGATTCCCAGATATTTAACTGATGAAACCAAAGTGATGGACTCCCCATTACACTGAACATTAAAATTATTTACCCTTCTCAGTTAATGTTTCGTTCCAAAGAGAATGGCTTCAGTTTTCCCTAGGTGTAATGATAGTTTGTTGTCTACTAACCATTTGCTGCAGGACTCCAGTTCCAGTGTTAAAACATTAGCAATATCTTCTGGGTCTTTACCTGTCACTAACAGAGCACTGTCATCTGCATACAGTAGGAGTTTGCACTTGACACTGATAGGCATATCATTGACATAACATAAGAATAGTAAGGGACCCAGAATACTACCTTGGGGAACTCCACATGTTATCGGCAGGGGTTCTGATTCCGTTTTGTTGATTTTGACTATTTGTCTCCTGTTGCTAAGGTAGGACTTAAACCAGTCTACAGAACCTATACCGATAGATTGAAGTTTATTACATAATATATTGTGGTTGACAGTATCGAAGGCCTTTTGCAGGTCTAAGATTACCATACCTATGAGGTTCCCTTTTGACATTTCAGTTCTCAGGTAATCCATCAGATTAATAAGGGAGGTATCGGTTGAGTAGGATCTTCTAAAGCCCGATTGATAGCTATGGAGAATGCTGTTGTCATTAAGGTACTTAACTACTTGAGAATACACCGCCCTCTCCAGAATTTTAGATATTATACTGAGTATACTAACAGGTCTATAGTTGCTTACATCAGACCTATTATTTTTCTTGAAGATAGGAGTAACTCTGGCCTCCTTGAACCCCTCCGGTACTGTATTAGTGGTGATTGATAGATTTATTATGTGAGCAATAGGGATTGACAGTTCAAAAGCACCATCTTTTAGGAACTTAGATGGGATGTTATCAGGGCCTGTGCTCTTAGTTGGGTTTAACCTGCTTAGTTCTTTTTGAATGAAGTCATGAGATACACTTACTAGTTGACAACTGTTTGGGGTTACCCCTTTATTGGTATAGTATGTTTGAAACTTATCAGAGTCTGTGTTAAAGGTATTTGATGCAGCTGGTAGTTTACTTACTAGTGTTGATGCAACAGATGTGTAGTAGGAATTAAAGCAATTTGCCACCTTAGATGTTTCGTGGCATACCTCATTATCGATAGTGAGTACTATGTTAGACCTATCTACTGGCTTATGGCTATATCCCAACTGTTTTAGTTGTTGCCAGAGCTTTCTGGGGTTATGCTTATATTCTTCAATTTTTGAGCAATAGTGCTTTGCCTTTGCTCCTTTTATAAGCCTCTGTACTCTGTTCCTCACCCTTTGGAATTCATTTAGTGCTGCAATATCCTGTCTGTTTGCTTTAAATCTTTTTAGCAGCTGGTCTCTGAATTTCATATTATCTAATATCTCAGTAGTCATCCAGGGTTCAGTTCTTCGTTTAATCCTAACCTCTTTAACTGGTGCAATATTATTAAGAATGGTAGTGAACATTGTTTTGAATTTTTCCCAGGCATCGTTTACGTCCGTGCAACTTGTTATCTCTGTCCAGTCACAATTGTGTAGCCTATTTACCAGTGTTTCTTTACTGTAGTTTCTAGTTGACCTCATTTTTATTGTCCTGTGTAGGCCTATCCTATCCCTAGTGATTTTCCTGGTGCAGTAAATGATGAAATGATCACTAAGACCTGTGGTAATGACGCCTGACTGACTAATGTTCTCAGCGCGGTTGCAAAGTATGTGGTCAATTAGGGTGGCTGAGAACTGTGTGATCCGGGTTGGTTTATTAATTAGTTGGGTGTAGCTATTTAATCCTAGAATTTGCTTATACCTTTTGCATAGCCCGTTATTCTGTTGCTGAAAACAGATATTGAAGTCGCCCAGTATTATTGTTTCGCAATTGCTTTCAACTCCGGACAAGACTCTGGAAAAGTCTTCTAAGAACTGGTCCTGGGTAGGAGGGCGGTAACTAGTTCCTACTAAGATGGGTTTGGTCTTGGGAAGCAGCACTTCAAACCATAGAATCTCCAGTTTATTGTTATTTAAATCAGGTCTTGGGTTGTAAGCTAAGTCATTTCTAATGTAGGCACATACTCCACCGCTTTAGCCACCAGGCCACCGGTGTAACATGTAACAGCCTATGTAACATGTCAAAATGTCTGTTATAAGTACATTTCCTATATTTGTTTGTAACAGATAAATGAACTGTAGATATGAATCCAAATGCACTTCTGTTAACGTCTTGGGTACTCCATACCCATCCACTGGATGGGTATGGAGTACACAATAAACTAGCCACTTCGGTAGCAAAATCTAAAAATCTAAATGTCCTTAAAATTAAATGGCATCTACATCTGTCAGCCAGGAAAACACCCGTTTTGTTTTGGTTGTGTGCGAGGAAATTTGTCAGTGCATCAAAGCTTTGAGGGGTGATGCAGTTCAGCTGGGCTTGTGAGGTCTCTAGGGAGACCTAATTATATGGTCACACCTTGCCTTGGCAAATGTCTGTCAGCCACGCCTTTCGGCGTCAGATCTCAGCGTCAGATCTCGGTGTCAGGTCAAAACACGTGGTGCACACCCCATTGTGGAGGGTGCTCTCGGGACAATATAAGCCCAAGGAACAACTGAGGAAAAGAGACTTTGAGCGGAGCTGCTGCTCTGTGCAGAGCTTTGAGCAAAGAGACTTTGAGCGGAGCTGCTGCTGTGTGCAGAGCTCTGAGCAGGAGATTCGAGAGGAGCTGCTGCTGGGGTCCAGGGCTCCGGAGTAGGCTGCTGAAGTCTCTGGAGGAGGCTGTTGGAGACATTGGGCAGAGTACTGGCTTGGAGCAGTACTCGTGCTGTATACGTCTTGGGCCCTGTGGCTTAATTCCTGTGGTGAACTGTCCTCTGAACTATATTGTAAGTTATATTCATTTTCGTCAAGTTGATTGTGTTCCCTGTCTCACTGCTTATGTACCACCCCATTTATCTAATCCCCAATAATGTGCTCCTGTTCCCAAATATATTATGGTACAAGGACTTAATAATAAACTGTTTTTGAGTAGAATAGTAATATTCACTGTCCCCATTATTTACTCATTTATTCATTTATTTTTATTTTAAGTAGTGAGAGGGTGAGTAGGGTGGTGGGTAGTGTAATGAGAGGTGAAGGTGTAGTCACCAGTGACCTCACATTACCTACCTCCGCTAATCATCTCTCTTACCACCTCGCCTGCCTATCCCCTGCCTACTGACTAACTTACTCCCTTATTCCCCTTATTATCCTTTACGTTTCAATACCCCCTATATGACAGAGGGGACTTGAGCTAGAGTTCGTGACGGCCACGCTGGCAGAAGAGTCGTCTATAAAAACCTGCATTTGTGGTCAAGTGGTGCCTATGCTAACCTTCCTATGGTGTATAAATATATCTAGTTGAATAAATCATAATGTAGCCAGTTGCCCCAGTGGCTAACGCGTCGGTCTGGAGTGTTATAACTCTGACTGCGTGTTCTATCCCGGTTTGTTTTTCCCAATTATGAACACTAAGGCAAGGTTGTAGGAATGTCTGGCATGTGGTGGGGCTACATTATCAAAGATGTTGAAGTCTTTCTCAACATACTGAAATAACTCTGATAACTTCTACAACAGTTTGTGGCATAGTTTCCAATGTTCAGAAAACGTGTCTCCTAATTCAACAACAGTGGAGAATGAAAATGAAATGAGTAAATGCATTCTTGCCAATTTTGTGTAAAAAAACAAGATAACGCATTGATTCCCGTTAAATCGTGATAACTATATTAAAGTTTATCTGTCCTGAATGTCTATAATGTTTACTGGCTGATTCATTTTATAGCCAGGATTGTTCCCATTAGGTTCAGTTAATGTACCGGAAAATTTGTCAGTGTTCAATTGCTTTTTAAGAAACTTGGAGTCGTTGGATTCCATGCGACGATTAGATGATGCCTCTTATGATCGGCAGCAAAATTTTAGTTCAGTGGACAGTTCACAGAGTCAAATGCAATGTTTGTGGCTTTCATAGAGATTCACACAAAGAATCAATTTGACAACGGAATATGAATCAAAGGATACAACTTATTCAGATGAGACAGGGAAAAAACAGGTAACAAGAAAGATTTGGTCTGTATGCTACAGAGTCGCTCGTTTGTTCGAATGATGCTCTAGAAGTTTTGGCAATAAAGATTGAAAATCAAAACCTTGTCATTATGGTTATATACAAGCCACCGGATACAACTTCCCAACAATCCAAGGAACAGCTTTTGAAAATTGACTTGTGTCTGGAAAATCTTCCAAATTCAGACCCAAATTTCTTGTTGCTGGGTGATTTCAACTTAAGACACCTAAAATGGAGGAATGTAGCAAATAATGTTGCTAGTAGAGATAACCACAAGAAGCAGCTCGGATGAAAATTCACACACGAATGAGCTATTAAATCTCTGCAACAAATTCCCCTTAAGCCAGCAAAGAGTGGAGCCAACAAGACTGGAAATTACACTTTACCTATTCTTCACTGATAATGATGATCTGGTACGAAATATAACAGTATTACAACATAACAGAAGTAAAGACATGAACGTGCAAGACTCCTGACCAACAAAATGAGATCAGTTATGAGCGTGCTTTCACCAAATTCAACTTCAATAACACAGATCCAAACCTTTGCCTGAAGAAAATTAACTTTATAGCACTCGAGGTATGCTCAAGGCATACCCCAAGCACTATAGAAAGAGAGAGACGCTAAGAATCACAGAACTGCTGAAAGATGCCGGTACATCTGAAATACGGAGGGAGGCAGTGGCCAGAGAAATAGAAAATATCGAACTTAAGCTTAAGGAATCATACAGGAGCAAATAAACACAGGAAGAACTTAAACTCATAAATTAAATTAAAGAAAAATATTTATTTTTCTATGCCAAAAACAACGTCCACTATTGGACCCATACTGAAGTCCCACTATGACTCGGCGTTTACTGAGCAGTTACTCAGACTAAGGGTCTACAATCGAAATGTTTTTTTATGATAGAGACTCAAAATTTGGTTAATTCAAGAATTTCTAATTTAATCTTAACCCCACAGAGCTTTGGAAAAAACAATAAATGACATGCCCATACACTCTGCTCCAAGCCCAGGCTCGTGGAACTCCGTGTTCATCATGAACTCCAAGAAACCCTTTTTACGTGCCGTAAATATTCTATGGAGAGGGAGCATGGACACAGGGGCCATCCCACAGTCACTAAAAACAACATATATAGCCCCACTCCATAAAGGTGAAAGTAAAGCAGTCGTATAAAATTACAGGCCGAGAGCACTAACTTCCCACATCATAAATATCTTTGAATGGGTTCTAACAAGCAAGATCGCCAACCATTTGGATTCCCATCAATTGCCCAACCCAGGGCAGGATGGGTTTAGAACAGGTAGCTTCTGCCTCTCACAACTACTGGACCTTTGTGACATGGCCTTAAATGCAATGGAAGACAATCAAAATGCAGACCTAGTATACACAGACTTTGAGATCATGGTGAAATAGCACACAAACTACAAGTTATAGATCCATCTACCAACTCTAAGTTGGTAGATGGATCTATAACTTCTAAGAAATAGAACACAAACGGTGATAGTAAACAATAAAGTCAGAGGCGACTACGGTGAAAAGCTCTGTTCCACAAGGCACGGTGGCCTGGTGGCTAAAGCTCCCGCTTCACACACGGAGGGCCCGGGTTCGATTCCCGGCGGGTGGAAACATTTCGACATGTTTCCTTACACCTGTTGTCCTGTTCACCTAGCAGTAAATAGGTACCTGGGTGTTAGTCGACTTGTGTGGGTCGCATCCTGGGGGACAAGATTGAGGACCCCAATGGAAATAAGTTAGACAGTCCTCGATGACGCACTGACTTTCTTCGGTTATCCTGGGTGGCTAACCCTCCGGGGTTAAAAATCCGAACGAAATCTTACTCGCTCCCATCCTTTTCCTCACCCTCATATCTAACATATACAGAGACGAAAGCGACAGCACCATGTCCTCTTTCAATGATCATACCAGAATTTGCATGAGCGTCATCCATCGGGGACATTGCAAATCTCTAAGCGGACATTAACCAAATCTTTAAATGTGAGTCAGAAAAGACAAATTTCAATTACGCCGCCTTGGAAAACTCGAGGAAATAATAATGGGAACGAAATATAAAACAAATTCCAACTGCACAATAGAGCGATAAACTAACGTGAAGGACCTGGGAGTGGTAGTGACAGAGAATCTCAGTTTCAAAAAACACAATAATGTATATACCACATACGCTAGGAAAATGACAGGATGGAAAATATGCCCGCTCACTCAACACCATCAGCAGGCACCCTCAGTACTCTTTGGAGAAAACACCTAAACAATGCAGACATAATAGCACCAGCTAAAACAATGTTTACCAGTATCCTCAACTCCCCATCATAATTTTTTTTGGAAAGAGTGATGAGATGTTAAGTTACAAACTTCATGGAACAGCATAATCTACATAACCCAAACCAACACGGTTTTAGAGACGGACGATCATGTCTGTCACAGCTGCTGTTCTACCATGACAAAATTACGGAGGCGTTGGAAAGCAACCGAAATGCAGATATGAGATACACGGATTTTGCAAAGGCGTTTGACAAATGCCATCCTGGGGTGATTGCACTTAAAGTGAGGACCATAGGCTTAACGAGGAAGGTAGACATATGGATTTTCAGGTTTCTAAGAAATATAACACAAATTGTAGTAAAAAAGAGCAAAATCCAGCATCAACGAGGTAAAAACCTTAGCACCTCTGCTGTTTCATATTCTCATAGCAGATATAGATAAAAACACCCGTCACAGTTTTGTATCATCACATACTCATTTTTTTTATTTATACTCCCTCTTTTCCTTCCATAACTGATCATTCAACATCATCACTATTCCTTCCTAAGTCTCTATAGCTTTGTTTCGCTTAGAGCCAGGACATCCAGCTTCTTTACATTCATAACCTTCACAATCATCTCTTTCTTATCATCTGCACTACATCTACGCACATTCAAAGAGAATCCCCTTCTCCTGTAATTAATACAGGGCCAGAATTCCCTTCTCCTGTAATTAATACAGGAGAAGGGGATTCTGGCCCCTTGTTCCTGGCATCTTAGTCGCCTGTTCCACCACGCATGGCTTCCGGAAAAAGGATTCTTCTCAACTTTCTCATGCAGATAAAAGGAAATAAATAAGAACAAGAACTGTTAAGAAAGTAGAAGAAACCTCACATGGGTGTGTATACATATTAGTGTACATGCATGTGCAGTGTGACCAAAGTATAAGTGCAAACAGCAAAATGTACCTGTTAAAGTGTGTTTATGAGGCAGAAAGAAAAGGCACCAGCAATCCTACCATTGTTCAAAACAATTACAGGTTTCTGTTTCACACTCATTTGGCAAGATTGTAGTACCTTCATGGGTGGTTGCTGTCCATCAACGTATCTATATTTATTTATTCTATACATGTCTCTATGTCTGAGGCTGAGTAATGACTGACATTGACTTAAGTATTTATATACAATAATTTAGGAATAATTTTATGTATAATTTTCATAATATTTTGAAATGTGATATTTGTGGAGTAAGAAATGTACATGTAAGCTGACAAGTACTGTACTGAGTACCTTTGTTGCTGTGTTCTCTTTATTGCTCTGACTGTTTACTGCAGTGGTTCTTAACCTATTTTGGGTAGTGCCATCTATCGCAGTTGGTCATCATCTCCAAGGCCACTCCTTTTTTCATATAAAATTCTTAATGTAATATTTATAGAAAGTCCTCTTTATTTATTAGGAAAATTGTGAAACTAGTTTTTATTATTTGCTTTATTATTTTTAACTATTCAAGAGAGTCTGTTTAAGGAGCAAATACATAACAAATTCCCAATTTTTACTCTGGGAAATTACTCACACCTTCCTAGCACTCCCGTCACTTGTGCAACATTTGGATATATTGGATATAGTGTGCACAAAATGGCTTCACCACGTTCCCTGGATAAGAACCTCTGGTCAATTGACTCGTGGCATAATTAATGTTATCCTACATTTTTCTACATCACAGTTGTTAACCAATGAGAGTTGTTGCATACTGGTGACGCAACTCTAGCTTTTTGTAGCAGTGTCGTGTTGATAGCTGGAGAATGTGTAGGAGGCGTTGTCTTGTGGTCTTCCTGCTGGAGATGACGGTGAGTTCCCTGTTTCTGTTGACGAGTGTATCTTCTCCTTAGTTAAATACTCTATGCAAGTATTTAATATTATTTAGATATCTGCATAATTATAACATGCGTTTAGAGGTTTATAATAAGGTTCTTTCTTGTGAGAACATTCTCTTAGTGTTAGACGAGTGTATAGTGAGAGTTCTTTTTTCTGTTTATGTCAAACAACATTATTATTACTACTGTTTTCATCTAGGGGTGTTATAAGGGGATGAGGGAAATTTGGAGCGCTGAAGTCCCCTAAGCCCTTTCTTGTTGTTGCCACTGATCTGTTAGTCTCTGAATTCCTTCTTATGTATCCTCTTTTCAGTTCATCCTTATTAAGAGACTCAATAGAAACTTGGATTATACTGAGAGTTCAAAATTCTAGAAGTGAGATGGTAAAAGGAACATTTCTTTACACAAGCACAAAGTTTCACAATACGGATTAACTACCTCTTCGCGAGGATCACAAAGAATGGTTGAGCTTCCAGGTCTCTGGAAATATGTATGAAGCCTATATAAACACTTTAATTTATTGTTTCAGTACTCACGCGTGTTTCTTACCGCATATATTATTGCAAGTTATCATAATCATAATAAACGCTTGAGACTGGTAAATTATTATTTATTTTTATAATTATGATCAGAACTAAGAGCTAAACCACCAGTGTCATACAGCGCTGTATTATAATTTACATATCTCAGAGGAAGTGGATGGCGTCACCACGCTACCTCACTCTTGAGAAAACTTCCTCTCATTCCACCTGTTGCTGCTCTTGCAACATTGCATAGCTCCTGATGTCGTACGGAGACGTGTGAAAGATCATGAACTGAAGATTTCCATCCCAAGTGGCTTGTTTTGCATACGAGGAGGGATAGGGAAGATATGAGAGGAGCAGACAAGGTTGGCCAGGTCTGCATGTTTCAAAGATGGAACACAGGAACAAGGAGACACAACTGGAAGTTAACAACTCGCATGAGCCACAGGGATGTTAGGAAGTAAATCTTCAGTCTTAGAGTCGGTACTAGGTCTACTCTTACCCTGCTCCAATAGCTTTATCGTACCTGGAGTGTACCTGGAGAGGGTTTCCGGGGTCAACGCCCAAGCGGCCCTTTCTGAGACCAGTCCTCATGGTGAATAAGGGTCTGCTCAAGCAGGCTGTTACTGCTGGCCGCACGCAAACTGACGTACGAACAACAGCCCGGCTGGTCAGATACTGTCCTTAGGTGCCTGTCCAGTGCCTTCTTGAAGACAGCCAGGGGTCTATTAGTAACACCCCTGGGAGGCAGTTGAACAGTCTTGGGCCTCTGACACTTATTGTGTTGTCTCTCAATGTACTCGTGGCTCCCCTGCTTTTCAGTGGGGGAATGTTGCATTTCCTGCCGAGTCTTTTGCTTTCATAGGGAGTGATTTTCGTGTGCAAGTTTGGTACTAATCCCTCTACGATTTTCCAAGTGTATATTTTCATGTATCTCTCTCAACCATTTCCAGTAATTTAGGTTCCTTGTCCTACTTAAGCAAGTCAGCAATTTCGCCTGCCTTGAAGGGGGCAGTTAGTGTACAGCAGTATTCAAGCCTAGAGAGATGAAGCGATTTGAAGAGAATCAACAAGGGCTTGGCGTCCCTAGTTTTGAAGGTTCTCATTATCCATTCTATCATTTTTCTAGCAGATGGGGTAGATACATTGCTGTGGTTTTTGAGGGCGAGATCCTCTGACATTATCAGTCCCAAGTCCTTCATATTACTTTTTTGCTCTATTGTATGGTTAGAATTTGTTGTATACCCTGATACAGTTTTAATTTCATCAAGTTTTCCATATCTGAGTAGTTGAAATTTCTCTTCATTGAGCTTGATGTTGTTTTGAGTGGCCCATTTAAAGATTTGATTGATGTCTGCTTGGAGTATTGCGGTATCTTCGATGGAAGACACTGTCATGGCAATTCGGGAGTCATTCGCAAAAGAAGACACGGAGCTATGGCTTGCACCTCTATCTGTGTCAGATACGAGGAAGAGGAATAGGATGGGAGCGAGTACTGTGCCTTGTGGAACAGAGCTTTTCACCGTAGCTGCCTCGGACTTTACTTTGTTTTCTATTACTCTTCGTGTTCTGTTTGTTATGAAGTTATAGATCCGTCTACCAACTTTTCCTTTTATTCCTTTATCCCGCATTTTGTGCGCTATTACACCGTGGTCGCATCTGTCAAAGGCTTTTGCAAAGTCCATGTATATTACACCTGCATTTGGTTATCCTGCATAGCATCCAGGACCTTGTCATCGTGGTTCAGTAGCTGGGATGGTCAGGAACGACCTTCTCTAAACCCGTGTTGCCCTGAGTTGTGTAACTGATGGGTATCTAGGTGGTTGGCGATCTTGCTTCTTAAAACTCTTACAAAGTTGTTTATAACATGGGATGTTAGTACTATCGGTCTGTAGTTCTTTGGAATTGCTTTATTGCCACCATTGTGGAGTGGGGCTATGTCTGTTGTTTTTAGTGAGTGTGAAATAACCTCTCTCCATAAAATGCTGAAGGCACGTGACAGGGGCTTCTTGCAGTTCTTGATGATCACGGAATTCCATGAGTCAGGGCCTGGGCAGAGTGCATGGGCTTGTCATTTATTGCATTTTCAAAGTTTTGTGGTGTTGGAATAATATCAGAGATTTTTGAGATGAAAAATTTTGGGTCTCGTTCATAAAAATCACTTAGATTGTCGATCCTTATTCTGAGTAACGGCTCGCTGAACACTGAGTCGTATTGGGTCTTTAGTATCTTACTCATTCCTTTGCTGTCATCTGTGTGTGTCCCATCCCGCCTAAGCAGGGACCCAATACTGGATGTTGTTTTTTCCTTAGATTTGGCATAAGAGAAGGAATATCTTTTTTTTTTTTAATTTCCTTTATGGCTTTCAGTTCTTTCTGAGATTCTTGTTTCCTGTAAGATTCCTTAAGCTTAATCGATATTTGCTACTTCACTGACCAGTGCCTCCCATCGCATTTCAGATATATTGGCCCATCTCAGTAGCTCTGTGATTCTTCGCCTTTGTCTGTATAGGGAGTGTCTCTCTCTTTCTAGTTTACATCTTCTACTTTTTCTTAATGAAAAGTGCCTTGAGCAGACCTCAAGAGCCAGAGAGTTATTCTTTTCTAGGCAAAGGTTCAGATCTGTGTTGTTTAGGATATCTTCCCAGTTTTTTTCATTTAGGAAATGGTTGACTTGTGACTTGTTCCCATTGTATGTTTTTGTTAGTGAAGTTGAATTTTGTGAAGACACCCTCATGACTGATCACATTTTACTGGTCAGGAGCCCTGTGCATACATGTCTGTACCTCTATTATGTTGTGATCTGAATGTATTGTCTTTGATACGGTTATATTAAGTATCACATCGTCGTTATTCGTAAAGATGAGGTCCAGCATACTTTCTAGTCTTGTGGGCTCTAATATTTGCTTTTGTAAGGGGAATTTGGTGTAGAGATTTAATAGCTAGTGTGTGTGTAAATTTTAATCTGAGCTGCCCTCTGGGGTGATCTCTACTAAAATATTATTTGCTGCACTCCTCCATTTTAGGTGTCTCAAGTTGAAATCTCCCAGGAGTCTGATGCTTGGGGCAGGAATTGGGAGATTTACCAGATAGTGGTCAATTTTCAAAAGCTGTTTTTAGAATTACTGGTAAGTTGCATCCGGAGGCTTGTATACTACCACAATGACAAGGTTTTGGTTTTCAGTCTTTACTGCCAAAATTTCAACTACATCATTTGAGGTAAGATAAGATAAGATTTCGTTCGGATTTTTAACCCCGGAGGGTTAGCCACCCAGGATAACCCAAGAAAGTCAGTGCGTCATCGAGGACTGTCTAACTTATTTCCATTGGGGTCCTTAATCTTGTCCCCCAGGATGCGACCCGCACCAGTCGACTAACACCCAGGTACCTATTTACTGCTAGGTGAACAGGACAACAGGTGTAAGGAAACGTGTCGAAATGTTTCCACCCGCCGGGAATCAAACCCTGGCCCTCCGCGTGTGAAGCGGGAGCTTTAGCCACCAGGCCAATGAGCGACTCTGTGACATACAAACCAACCACCGCTTGTTGCCTGTTTAGTCTGTCGCATCTGAATAGGTTATAACCTGGGATCCATATTTCGTTGTCATAATGATCCTTTCTGTGGGTTTCTGTGAAAGCTGCAAACACTGCATTTAACTCAGTGAGCAGTCTCTTATTGTAAGGATTTTTGTTGTTTGTTGATGGTTTTAGATCCTGCATGTTTGCAAAGATACATGTCGTTATATTAAAGCTGTGTATGGATCCTGTCTCCACCACATCACTCTTCATATTGTTTCACTTCCTGACAACTCTATGTCTGAAGAAATGCTTCTTTACAGCCCTATGACTCATCTGAGTTTTCAACTTCCACCTTGTCAATTCTTGTCAGTATTTTATATGTTGTTATCATGTTCCCTCTATTCTTCTTGTCCTCCAGTGTCATGTTGATTTGTCTTAACCTCTACTCGTAGGACGTTCCCATTAACTCAGGGTCTACTCTTGTTGCAAACCTTTGCACTTTCTCTAATTTCATGACGTGCTTGACCAGGTGTGGGTTCCATACTGGTGCTGCATACTCAGATGTAAGCCTGATTTACACTGTATATAGTGTCTTCCATGACTCATTACTCAGGCATCGAAGTGCTATTAATAGGTATGCCAGTCGCCCATATGCTGCAGCAGTTATTTTGTTGATGTGTGCCTCAGGAGATGTGCTCTGTATAATACTCACCCCAAGATCCTTTTCATTCAAGTGAGGCTTGCAGCCTTAGGCCCTGTGGCATGCAAAGAGTATGTTACAATTTATTCAGCATATGTCACACTCCCATATAAGCTGCCTCCCAACCAGCAAACCGGGTGCTACAGGTTTAACGATCAATAGGGTACCTGTCGTTAAATCAGTACCTTGGTTCATTGACCAATCACAGGCAAGCCCGTTAAAGCTGAAGCAATATAGTGGGTGAAGGCAAAATATACATTATAATCTACTGGTGAGATTGTTTGCTCCAATTCCCATTACGACCAGGTCTCCCAGGCCATTCATTACATGTGTCCGTAATAGGCCCCCTTGCCTGTACTATGTCTACCGTCTTCTTTGACCTTCCTCAATCTTCATAACTTTGCCTTTGGTGAAGTTAAACCCCAGGTGCCAGTTGTTGAATCAGGCTTTCAGTCTGTCCAAATCTCTTTGTTGACCCACCTGATCCTCATCCGTTTGAATTATGTATGTGTAAGCCATGTATGGATATGCTATGCATTGGTGGCCTATGTATGGGTAACCTATGTATGGGTAAATTATGTGTGGGTAAGTTATGCATAGACAAGCTATGTATGGATAAGTTGTATATAGACAAGCTATGTATGGGTAAGCTATGTATTGGTAAGCTATGTATGGACAGGCTGTGTATGGACAAACTATGTATGGGCAAGTTATATATGGGTAAGCTATGTACGGGTGTTGAGGCACTATGACTCTTATGGGCTTAGCGCTTTGCCACTAATATAATAATAGCAATTACAATTAGTGGTAATAACAGAGAAAAAAACTGCTATATACAAAATAATGCGATAATTCTCTTGATAAAAATGAACTGAAAGTCGGAATTAGCGTGTTTTTTTTTTAATTTAGTGTTTTTCAATAATTTTTATCTTGTCTGTAGGCCTGAGAAGAAAAACAATAAAACAGAAGATGAGTTATTCTGTGAGGCCTTCACTGCTGCCGCCGCCGCTGCTACTGCCGCCGCAATTGCCGCCGCCTCTGCTGCTGCCGCCGCCGCTGCTGCTGCCTCCATCGCCGCCGCCCTCAGTCTCAAACGGAGATGCAAATATTTCCCTCCAATATTTATAACTCACAGGTAACCTTCTAAACCTGGAAGTTTATTGCTTTCCGTGCATCTAACTCACCTGGAAACGCACTCGATCTGTGCTCCAGGTCGCCAAAACGGCCGATGGGGTCTCGTTGGCTGGCAACACACTCTCTCGCATCCTCCTAAAGAGTCATCGAAATGCGTCTGATAGGTACTTGAGGCTGCGGCGGGGGGATCAAGTCCCCTCGTGGGACCACTTCTCCACAACACTGCCCTGGTAATCACGAGTATTCTTCTGCAGTTTTCCAGATTTGTTGGAACTGGAGTGAGAGGAGTCAGATCCTGGCAGGCAGAGCGGTGCAAGGAAAGAAAAATGAGAACTACGAATGGGATAAAGGCACATAGGAGGTGAGAACTGGTAAAGCTGGAATGTAAATAAAGGAAGGTTTTAAAAGAGGAATTTTACAGAGAAAGATATGACAATAATGACAGCGAAAGGAACAAACTAAACAGGTGAAGTAAAGAGGCATACGGTAAAAGAGTAGAGTGGAGGCCAATAAGGAAGGAGAGGGGATGAAATTAGAGGCGTCTGTTGCCAGTCACTATTACAGACCAACACTTGGAAGAGAGCATTGTACTGCTGGAATGCGATTACTTCAAGACCTTGTACGTGGTGATTAAGGTAATCACAGAAAATCATTACCCAAGAGAACTAGAGAGAATTGAAGGTGCTTTAATGGTCTTACGTGCAAAACAAGTGGGTTAGAGTGTTCATGGCGTGGCTTTAAGCTTCCTCAGCTCAGACACTGAGGAATCTAGGATCGATACCCGGCACAGGTGAAATGTTTGTCATGCTTCCTTATACATGCTGTCCCTGTTAATCTAGAAGAAAATAGGCACCTATGTGTTAGCCGACTGCTGTGAGTTGCATCCTGGAGAAGCCAAACATAAGTTGGTCGAAATACTTCTTTATGGTATGCCAATGATGTGAGCTACGTTTGTAATAATTGTATCATGTACTTGTAGAAATAAAGATTATTATTATTATTATTATTAATTAATAATCTTGGAGTGTGAGCAAAGTAATATTTATGAAGGGATTCAGGGAAACCGGCAGGCCGAACTTGAGTCCTGGAGATGGGAAGTACAGTGTCTGCACTCTGAAGGAGGGGTGTTAATGTTGCAATTTTATAACTGTAGTGTAAAGCACCCTTCTGGCAAGACAGTGATGGAGTGAATGATGAAAGTTTTTCCTTTTTCGCGACACCTTACCTTGGTGGGTCACCCTGCATATATATATATATATATATATATATATATATATATATATATATATATATATATATATATATATATATATATATATATATATATATATATATATATATATATATATATATATATATATATATATATATATATATATGCAAAACAACCACTGTGAAAGAGTAGTGAAATTCCAAGCGCTTTATTGACTACTCACATTGTCAAGGAACTATGAAAGTAATACATCAATGGAAGGCAATTAAAGGGCTTAGACCACACCTCACAGTCAACTCCCACAACAAAGAAACACCTGACGCGGGACAATACCGGACTCATAAGAAAAGAGGAACACTGCAGTCGGTCCGCTAGACAGTTCCTCACGACAACCCACCAACAAATCACTCTACCCAAGAAATAAGGTTTATTATTTGTCCAATGTATTATTAAATTCTAACCAAATTTTATTAATTATAAATGAATCTAATTTATATAAACCTAAGGAAATGTTCATATTTTTTTCAAAACTGATTTTATGAAACAAGATTCAATTATATTTCTGTCAACCATTGACTTGCTTGATACAACTTTCTCAACTTTTTGAAAATCAATTGGATGGTTAAAGTCTCTCACATGAATAAATAGAGCATTGGAATCTTGTCCAGTTCTAATGCTATATTTATGTTGTTTTAATCTAAGTTCGAGACTCTTTCACAGTGGTTGTTTTGCATATTTTAAAATCACCTGTTTACTGTGACCTTATTGCATATATATATATATATACATATATATATATATATATATATATATATATATATATATATATATATATATATATATATATATATATATATATATATATATATATATATGTATGTACATATATATATATATATATATATATATATATATATATATATATATATATATATATATATATATATATATATATATATATATATATATATATATATATATATATATATATATATATATATATATATATATATATATATATATATATATATATATATACATATGTATATATATATATATATATATATATATATATATATATATATATATATATATATATATATATATATATATATATATATATATATATATATATATATATATATATATATATATATATATATATATATGTATGTATAATAATAATAATTATAAGATGGGGTCCACCTCTGGTGTAAATTTTGGGACCCATAGCCTCGGAAAAGTGGATAAAAATGCTTCAAGGAAGAATATTTGGATTTCTTCGTGAAGCCATTTGTATTTTCCACTTCCCCTACCACCCCATCTTTTCATTCTCTTTTATCACATAAGGGTTTATTACAAAAGGGTTATGAGATACATTGTTGATCTAAAGATGGCATATACAGTACATGAGATGTGAGAGATACATGTCTAGTACATGTTGTTAAGTGTTTGTCACTGATTATAAAGAGGGCACGTGCCCAAAATACATCAGGCATTACCCCTCTGAACAGCAGCAGTGAGCCGCTGGAACGGAAAACTAGCTGCCCTGGGATCCCTAGTTACCCTGATGAGTCTTTTGCCTAGGTCCTTAAGGAACTTAGATGCACTCTTTCCCCATGAGCCAAGGGTCACTGAGCCTATGGGAACAAACATACAATGATGGGCAAGTTCTCCATATTTTCTGGACTTTTGGGACTCCCTGAAGCTGGCGGCTGCCCCTACTTCATCATGTGTAGTCCCACATCATGTGTAGTCCCACATCATGTGTAGTCCCACATCACCTGCTTACCGTCTGTCCAGGTTTGAATTGTGGTACCATCTGGACGCTTCTGGCTGCCATCAGATATGCATAGTTGGAGTGGCTCCCTTACTGCTGGGAATCCGGCTGTTGTGAGGCTCCTCTTGATAATGTTATTAGCCTCATGTCTTGCAATCTTTCCCTTGGATTTACGGCACACAAGACCATGGTACCGAAATCGTTCTGCTGCTTCACTGCCACAAATACACCTGTGTTCGGCGAGAATAGGGGCGGAAAGTCGAAGGGTAACACCGATGCGGATGGTCTGTGGGTCGAGCCGTGTGCCAAGGTTGGAGTTGGGAACAACCAACAGAAAGTTCCCTGCATGAGGAGCTCTTACTGCCAGTAGGCGAGCTCTATCCTTCCCTGATACACTCTGAATCATTGTTGAGGCTATTTTCTCCACTATCGGGCCATCCCAGTGCGACTGTTTGTAGTTGTTGGGGGGAGAAGGTCTGGTTTCAGAGTCCGTTAGATTATCCCAGATCATGGCTCCGTCAACGTACTTTTGGTCCTGGAATCCACTCTTGTCCCTAAGATGTTCAGGGAGAATCGCTGCTACAAGCCCTCTGGATGCAATGCATGAGGACAGAAAAGCAGGTAGTGAAATCTGTGATGACTTGCAGACACCAATGCCTCCTAGTCTGACTGGAAGTGTAGCTTGGGTCCACTGCCCGTCTTCTAGAGTAAGGTTAAGTACTTTCGTAAAAGTCTGCCTCAGGATACTGTCATATTCGTGCAGTATAGGGTTATCATTTGAAGGTGCATATCTTAGGAAATATGTCAACCCGGGCAGACTCAAGCCTATTCGTTGTTCCATTCTCCTC
>NW_027199412.1:0-10000 GCF_038502225.1 Cherax quadricarinatus | reverse complement strand
TTTGGGGGGAATTCTTTATCAAAAGTTTTTTTTACTGTATCAAGATTTTTGAATACAACTTTAATATTAAAAGTCTTAAGAAGAGAAGGCATATCAACCAAGTTTTCATGATAAGGGAGAACCAACATATTTTTAGTTGAATAAGGCTGGTTGTCCCTTTTTGGATTGTAAAAAGTATTTCTAGCAACTTTAAAAGATTTATCAATTACATTTCTTGGGTATTTTAAATCATTACCTATTTCATAAATTTTGGATATTTCCTCATCTATGAACTCAGGACTACAAATTCGTAAAGCTCTCAAAAACATTGATGAGAAAACAGACAGTTTGACTATATCTTGATGCGAGGAATAATAGTGGACATAGGAACAGTTATTTGTAGGTTTTCTGTAAATTTTAAATTTGAATTCATTATTACCCTTAATAATTAAAACATCTAGAAAAGGCAATGAGTTATTTTCTTCAAACTCAACAGTAAAGTTTATAGAATGGGCTAAGCTATTTAATTTTCCTAGGAAATGGTGTATATCTACATTTTTGGGCATAAGACACAAAATATCATCAACATATCTGAACCATTTAGCTTTATTAGGGAGGATTGTGTTAAGTAATCTTGTTTCAAAAAATTCCATGTATAGGTTATTAAGAACAGGTGAAAGAGGATTTCCCATTGCCATACCAAACTTCTGAGTGTAAAACTTATCATTAAATACAAATTTTGCATCAACAATGCAAAGTTTAATAAGTTTAATGATAGTAGGAACTGGCAATGGTAAATCATAGTTAACGAGTTCTTCAGATAAGAAACTTAATAAATAATCAACACGAACTTTCGTAAACAATGAAGTAACATCAAAACTAATCATGTTAAAATCATTTAAGTCAGTCAAGGAGCTTAATTTATCAACCAAGTCTATGTTGTTTTTAACATTAAAGTTAGAAATTTTGCCAACAATAGGGCTCAAAATATCAACAAGCCATTTGGATCATTTATATGAAACTGACCCTATGGAGCTAATAATTGGTCTGACTGGATTCCCTGGTTTGTGTGTTTTTATTAGTCCATACATGTAAGGCAAAGATGGATTAGTGGAAGTAAATTGTTTGACTAATTCATCTTTGCCTTTCAGTAGAAGTTTTATTGTTTTATTGAAATTGCTGTTAACGGTTTCTAGGGGATTTTTCCTAAGTTTAGAATAGGTTTCAGTATCATCTAAGAGATTATTCATTTTTTCTTGGTAATCATTTTCTTTCATAATTACTATTGCATTTATTTTGTCTGCTTTAGTAAGGCGCAAATTTTTATTGTTATTAAGTGTATCATAAGACTTAAAGAATCTTTGAGGGCAATTGGGAATGTTTGGTTTTAACATAGAGCTGTATACCAGTCCTTTACTAATATTAATTTCATCAAAGTTACAAAAGGCTTTTGCAATTTCAACATTATTAAGCTTTTTTGAAGTTGCAAAACTTAGGCCAAAACCTAGAGCAGCAGTTGTATGTTTGTCTAAAATTTCATCTGATAAGTTAATTACAAAATTGTTATTAGCATTCTTTGTCCAATCACTATTTTCAATTAAAATGTCTAATTTTCTTTGTAGTTTGCTCTTGAGTTCATTACAAATTCTTCTGAGTTTATTATAGCAATGATCCAACATACTGTGTTTCCATTCTGATGGAATGGCCTGATTAAAAGAGTATTTTTTGTTTCTCAATATTTTGAATGCTTCCTTCTCCTGTATTTTAGTTATTTCAATATGTTTCTGAAGAATAATTCTCATAAAATCATCAAAAGGACGATCTCTCATGTCAAGGAGTCTATTGGGTAAAAGAGACTTGGGCAGAACTTGTTCATTTAAACAATTTTTTAAGAAATTAAGTCGAATTTTTAACTTGTGGGACTTGATCAGTGCAGAAGAAAACTGTGAAACAAAAGATATATGATTAGGAAAGCTTATCGAGAACATTCTGAAGAGTCGTGTGGTATCCATTAATGCAATAAGATCACAGTAAACAGGTGATTTCAGAATATACAAAACAACCACTCTGAAAGAATAGAGAAATTCCAAGCGCTTTCGCGACTACTCACATTATCAAGGAACTATGAAAGTAAAGCATCCAAGGAACCTATATAAGGGGTCTGGCCAGCACCTCACTATCAGATCCCACAACGGTTAAACACCTGACGCGCGCCGACCCAACTTGGATAGGTTCTTTGCACAACTCACCCCACAAACTATTCTACCCAAGAAAATTTAAAAATTATTTGTCCAGTGTATTATTAAATTCTTCCCAAATTCTATTAATTATAAATGGATCTAATTTATATAAACCAAAGGAAATATTCATATTATTGTCAAAACTGCTTTTTATGAAACAAGATTCAATTATATTCCTGTCGACCATGGACTTGCTTGATACTACTTTCTCAACTTTTTGAAAATCAATTGGATGGTTAAAATCTCTTACATGAATAAGTAGAGCATTGGAATCTTGTCCAGTTCTAATCCTATATTTATGTTGTTTTAATCTTAGTTCGAGATTTTTACCAGTTTGACCGTAATAAACTTTATCGCAAATTTTACAAGGAATCTTATAGACACATCCATCAGCATTTTGGGGGGAATTCTTTATCAAAAGTTTTTTTACTGTATCAAGATTTTTGAATACAACTTTAATATTAAAAGTCTTAAGAAGAGAAGGCATATCAACCAAGTTTTCATGGTAAGGGAGAACCAACATATTTTTAATTGAATAAGGCTGGTTGTCCCTTTTTGGATTGTAAAAAGTATTTCTAGCAACTTTAAAAGATTTATCAATTACATTTCTTGGGTATTTTAAATCATTACCTATTTCATAAATTTTGGATATTTCCTCATCTATGAACTCAGGACTACAAATTCGTAAAGCTCTCAAAAACATTGATGAGAAAACAGACAGTTTGACTCTATCTTGATGCGAGGAATGATAGTGGACATAGGAACAGTTATTTGTAGGTTTTCTGTAAATTTTAAATTTGAATTCATTATTACCCTTAATAATTAAAACATCTAGAAAAGGCAATGAGTTATTTTCTTCAAACTCAACAGTAAAGTTTATAGAATGGGCTAAGCTATTTAATTTTCCTAGGAAATGGTGTATATCTACATTTTTGGGCATAAGACACAAAATATCATCAACATATCTGAACCATTTAGCTCTATTAGGGAGGATTGTGTTAAGTAACCTTGTTTCAAAAAATTCCATGAATAGGTTACTAAGAACAGGTGAAAGAGGATTTCCCATTGCCATACCAAGCTTCTGAGTGTAAAACTTATCATTAAATACAAATTTTGCATCAACAATGCAAAGTTTAATAAGTTTAATGATAGTAGGAACTGGCAATGGTAAATCATAGTTAACGAGTTCTTCAGATAAGAAACTTAATAAATCATCAACAGGAACTTTCGTAAGCAATGGGAAATCCTCTTTCACCTGTTCTTAGTAACCTATACATGGAATTTTTTGAAACAAGGTTACTTAACACAATCCTCCCTAATAGAGCTAAATGGTTCAGATATGTTGATGATATTTTGTGTATATTTTATATATATGCAGGGTGACCCAAAAAGAAAGCAAATCCCCAGAAAGAAAATCCTTTCATCATCATTCAACACTTTCAACTCACTCATGCATAATAAATACTTTTGCAGAGGCACTCAGTTACATCAGTTTAGAAGCATATACATATAAAAATATATAAAATATCTCTCCAAACTGCAAATATCCCAAACCCCTTCTTTAAAGTGCAGGCATTGTACTTCCCATTTCTAGTACTCAAATCCGGCTATACAAAAATCACCGGTTTCCCTGAATACCTTCACTAAATATTACCCTGCTCACACTCCAACAGCTAGTCAGGTTCGAAAAACCATTCGTCTCCATTCACACGTTCACACACGCTTGCTGGAAGTCCAAGCCCCGCGTCCACAAAGCCTCTTTTACCCCCTCCAACCTTTTCGTGAATGACCCCTACCCCGCCTTCCTTCCCCTACTGATTTATACACTCTTCCAGTCATTCTACTTTGATCCATTCTCTCTACATAACCAAACCACCTCAACAACCCTTCAGCCCTCTGACTAATACTTTTATTATCTTCTCATCTTCTCCTAATTTCCACACTTCGAATGCTCTCTATAATATTCACATCACACATTGCCCTTAGACAGGATATCTCCGCTGCCTCCAGCCGCCTCCTCGCTGCAACATTTACAACCCAAGCCTCACACTCATATAAGAGTGTTGGTGCCACTGTACTTTCATACATTCCCTTCTTTTCCTCCATGGATAACGATTTTTTGTCTCCACAAAGTGTTACAGGTCCCTTTTTGCTCTATCTTCCAAGACGATAATGCACCAATTCATAAAGCTAGAATAGTAAAAAATTGACGTGATCACAGAACATGAAAGTGAAGTGGAACACTTGTCCCCCAGAGTAGCTTAATTATACCATTGGTGGGCTTTATTAAGGCACAGCTTATTACTCACTTTGAGTTGTGTAGATTTCAATATACCAATTTCATTAAGTAAATTGTTTCCCATAATTAGAGAATGCCTCTTCTGATTATGCGCTGTTCGAGTTCTATTTACCTATTATTGACAATATTATCAAATTCGTAAGTCAATTTATCTCTCTATTTGACAGTGGATGGGTTTCTGAAAAAGTAAGTAAGCAATAGAATTAACAAGGGGAAAATCGTAGGAAAAGGGTTGAGGCGTCATTGTACTGCTGCACTGCATAATTCGTATTTAACATTATTGTGAGAGCGAGGTCTTCCCTTCGTACACAACGACCCTCACCGTCTGAGGCAGAGACTGTGCAGTCCCCTGACAGTACATGTCTTGTTCCTTCACCTCTCCTCCACACATAACCTGGTGGCTTGGTATGCTGCTTCCATAATCCAGTTACTGGAGCTCGTCTGTCTTCAGTTGTTGTGATGTAACATAACCTCCGCTCTCTACCATGGTTGTGCTGCCGCTGCTGGACGTGTCTGTCCCTGACACACCAATTACAACTTCATGTCCCTTTATAGTTACTAATTGGTGGCTCACAATGTCGACTCTGCTGATAACATAACTTCTCACCACCCACAACCACCCACCACAAACTACCCACCACTAAATACCACCCATCACTTAATAACTGCCTACTAGTAACCACCAACCACTAACAGTCAGCTCTATCCACTTACCATTAACTATCCACCACTAACCATCTATCAATAACTATCCAAAACTATCCTGTCAACACCCGCCCATCACTAATTATCCATTGCTGACTACCCATTATTAACTACAGTAACCACCCACTGCTAACAACTTACTAATAACTCCCTACTAATAAGCATGCGCCACTAACCGCTTTTAACTAATTACTCACAAATACCCACCTAATATTACCCACTCACTAACAATCACCTATCAAAATCCACCCACTATCTACTCGTGAATAACTACCTCCCTCTCCATGGACCGCTAGTGATGTGAGGTTAGTGGTATGTGTGAAGTGGTGAGTAGTTAGTGGAAAATAATTAGTGGTATTTGGATAGTGTTTGGGGGTAATGGTGGATAGTATTTAAGTAATTTGTGGTGGGTGGTTAATGCTGGGTGGTTAATGATGGTTATGTAATGATGGATGGTTAATGATGGGTGGTTAGTGGTGAATAGTTAGCACTTAGAGGTGGGTGCTTAGTGTTGAGCTATATAAAGTCAATGGTTAGTGGCGGAAATTCAGTAGTGAGAGATTAGTAGTGGATTATTAGTGGTCGATGATGAATAGTGGTTAGTGATGAGTGGTTAGTGATGGGTGGTTAGTGATGGGTGGTTAGTGATAGGTGGTTAGTGATGGATGGTTAGTGATGGGTGGGTAGTGATGGGTTGTTAGTGATGGATGGTTAGTGATGGGTGATTAGTGATGGGTGGTTAGTGATGGGTGGTTAGTGATGGATGGTTAGTGATGGGTGGTTAGTGATAGGTGGTTAGTGATGGATGGCTAGTGATGGATGGTTAGTGATGGATGGTTAGTGATGGGTGGTTAGTATTGGATAGTTAGGGATGGGTGATTGGTGATGGGTGGTTAGCGATGGGTGGTTAGTGTTGGGTGGTTAGTGATGGATGGTTAGTGATGGGTGGTTAGTGATGGGTGGTTAGTGATGGGCGGTTAGTAATGGGTGGTTAGTGATGGATGGTTAGTGATGGGTGGTTAGTGATGGATGGTTGGTGATGGATGATTAGTGATGGGTGGTTAGTGATGGGCGGTTAGTGATGGGTGATTAGTGATGGATGGTTAGTGATGGGTGGTTAGTGATGGGTGGTTAGTGATGGGTTGTTATGTCAGTGTAGCTACTGAATTCCCCATACTTATACTTGTGTAGTATATTGTAGATCGTATCATCCATGTATATATTTAGGCTCCCCTTCAGTAGGCTCAGTGACTAGCATGTGTGACGTCACATGATGCCATCGTGAGCGCTGCGCCCTCGTCCTCTCTCTCAGTTCCCGTTAGACCTACCAAGCAGGAGCAGGCGGGCTGGGCTCCTCCTCTTCACACTCTGCCAATATATGTGTTACCATCCAACAAGTGTGTTTAACTCCAACCATCAAATCTTCACGAACCCTCATAACAATTGGTGACAGCGGTGTGGGCGTATAATTGTTAATTCTGCCGATGTAGGGAGATTTCTTTTGACCAGCACGATGGACATTTTGTGTTGCCAGCAGGCCTAGCCTAGCACCAGCTACCCCGAGCAAACATCCACCAGCCTGTTTGCTTCCTACTTACTGGTCAGTCCTTGTGTCTTCTCTGCTTATTTGCATTACTTCCGAGGGGTTGACCCAGGTTTACAAATTAAGCCAAGCCACCAAGCCAGTCTGTGATTGGGGGGAGTCCAACCCTACACCATCCAGCCTTACCTGCTAGCCAGCTTTCCACCCCTGCTGTGTTCATCGTTACAAGTTCTCAAGCCAGTCTGTGTGACGGGTTAAGCCAGCCAAGCCAGCCAGCCAACTAACCCAGGTGACTAACCCAGTACTCAAGCAAGCCACGTGAGTTGCAGCTTTCACTGTTGCTTTGTGCTTTCATTTCAAACTTTTCTGTGTGTTTTACCATCCCTGTGGTGTCGTGGTATTTTGTGTGTTTTTAAGCCAGCCGGCTTAGAATATTTTCGTGCCTAGTGTGGGTGACCCCAGAGTGGCATACGCCGCTTATCCCATCCCGGAGGCCTAGTCACCACGCAGTGTTCCACCGTGCTACCTCACTCACCCACACCCACCTCTGTTTTTTTGTACCCTTATAACGGGTCCTAGCACTTTATTTTACGGACCACATAGGGGGTCAAGAAGCAAGATTGTTCCTTTGACCCTGTGCACCTACATAAAAACCTCCTGTGTGAGTCTATGGTCGATTTAAGCGCAAATTCAACATGTTTGAGAGTAGTGGAGTGCCGTGCCAGCTACAACCAACCTTCCTTCACCTCCAACACTATTTATTCTCATTCTCCACCAACGTCGCTACAATGATAATATTTTTATTGAGACATTTGCGAGTGATGAGACAATCTTTTTTTCTCTTCCATTGATTTCTTAGTGACATTCAGTGACTCTTGATTAGACTGTTCATTATATCTTGTCTGCAATATTTTTTTTTCTTCTTTCTTCGGTGTTAATTTTCGTGCTTTATCTTTGTCTGTTGTGTTGTGTTCATTTTTTGTATATACGTGAAGTAAGTATTTTTCCATTTATCCCTGTTGTGTGCAATATATAAGCAGTATAAACTTGTGTTTACACTTCACAATTATCGTGTGTTCACAGTATTGTGTTCCTTGCCTAGTAATTTATACAGTGAAGTAATTGCTTTCCCAGTTTGTTTTAATTTTGCACAAGATTTGTTGATTCCATTTTATCATTTTTGATTGATTTACCATCTATTGTTGAATTTCTTTATTGAATTGAGAGAAAAGAAAACTCACTGTACCATTAATTTAATTTAAAGTAAATTTGAGTAAATTTAATTTGAGTAAAGTACAATTTCTCTTGATTTTCAAAGTGTTGCTTATCCAGTTGAGTGTTTTATGTGAGTTTTCCTTGCTTACAGTGTGACTTATTTTTCTTTACTTATACAGAAGAGTTAAGTATATTCTTCCCATTTAAATTTACTGTGTTGTGTGTTCCTCAGTTATATATTTTTTTTGTTTCTTTAAACTTTTGTTTCACATTTTGCAAGCATGTCTCAAGTCTTCTCGATCGATGCCTCAGTACATCCTGCTAGTCCAACCAACAATGCGTCAGTCCAAAATTCGAGTAATTCTTTATCAAACGATAGACACACTCAGACTTCGAGCCTTCGCGATTTTAGTCGTGACCCTTATGATGGTATGCCGTTGTTCAATGGGAATCCAGACAACCTGGAAGCATGGTTTACTACTGTTCGTGCTAGAGCAAATGCCTCAGTAGATGGCCTCCCATCTGAGAGTTGTATAATTAGTATCGGAAAGGAAAGTTTAGCTTGTTCACCAGCCTCCTCGAATGTCTTTAACTTGATCCGGATGACGGACTTTCAGGGTCTCACCAAATGGGCAGATTATGAGCAGTTAATACGTAACTGTCTTGACCCAGTGAGAGTAACTGATCCATTCGTGGTCCTTAAGGAATTAGTGTGCACAGCGCCGAGGCCAGAGGAATCATTAGATGAGTTTGCTCGTCGTTTAAATAACCTCTTGACCTCATTCGTTAGGGCCGGTCAACATTCCAAGTACCTTCCAGATGATGATAAACGAGCTTTTGAAGGGTTTGCCAAATTAGCAGCATTTGGAGTTATTAAACAGTTAATGCCACCAACCTCCATGTATGTGTATAATTCCAGTCTTCTAACTGCCGCACTGGGACCACTTGCAGCCCTCATCCATGTGCGTGACTTGTGTCCCACGGGAACCTTCCCCTATCGAAGGCCTACGTCAGCCACTTTGACTAATCCCGTACCTCCTCTTGTTTGTGCTACAACCAAAACTCCCTATCGAAATCACTCGCGACCGTCATCCAAAGCTAGTGTCAAGAGTCATCATTCCTGTAGCACTCGTAGTATGTACAGTACCTATAGCCAAAGAACCTGCTATAATTGTGGTTACCTTGGCCACATCGCGGTAAATTGTCCTGATAGTCGCCCGAAGAGGCATCGTAATGCTGATGAGTACCAGTTCGATCTGCCTTACTGTACTTATCACAGAATTCATGGTCATGACACATCCGAGTGCAATGCTCTCTACAACCTTCAGTACTCTAGATCCTTCCGTGGCCGTTCCAACCGCAGAGCCATGAGAGGAAATAGAGGTCGGGGTTCTCAGATTAACCAGAACCAGCCTCACTCTTCCAATTCGGGGGAATCCGAGCACCCCAGTCAACCCGCCCCGTGGTGACAGTAGGTGATAATGAGTAAACCACCCCCGTTCACAATTCCTTTGAAGCCTTAAGCAGTCTTGAGAATGACAATCCCGCTGATGATGTTGCTTCACACGTCTCTGACATAGATGATTTTGGGGATGAAGTGGAACATACCTTTTCCGATGACAACACACCTTTTTGTTTGCACATAACTCCCAATTTAACGATAGGTCCTATAGTGCAAGCATCCATTCATAATGCGCCCGTTCATATGTTCATGGACTCTGGAGCACAAGTTAATATTATCAGGTCTAGTTTGTTTAAGGATAATCAGTTACGACGTGTCCTCCTCGTTGAACCAACTACTGTAACCTCTCTTAGTGGAGTAGCTGGTTCCCTTCTCCGTGTCCGAGGTCAGACTTCCCTCACCTTTTCTATCCAAGTAGAGACTTTACTGCTTCTTTCCTTGTTGTCGACCAGATTACTTTCCCTGGTGACCTTCTACTTGGATTTGCTTCCATGAGGGACTTACGTATTGTGCTCAGCCCTTATCGATGGCATGCCCAAATTGATGACTTGATCGTT
>NW_027199411.1:0-32495 GCF_038502225.1 Cherax quadricarinatus | reverse complement strand
CAAAATTCTGATGTTTCCTGATTCAACTCATGGATAAATGGTCTTCACGTCTACATTGTGGGATTCACGGTCAAAATTCTGATGTCTCCTGATTCAACTCATGGATAAATGGTCTTTTATATCAGTTTTTCTTACATAATGCTTCCGAAAACGCTTTTATCAATGTTTTTAATCTTATTTTCTTAAGAGGAATCACAACACTTCTTCTACAGCTTCTCCTTCAGTTATAGTTTATTTTACACAAAATTATATTTCAGTTTACACCTTCTGTAGTTCGTCTAACATCTTCAAATGTTGTTTACAGTACACCCGTTATTTACACTTTCATCTATAATTCTCCTCACACCTTCACTTACACATGATCTCATATTTTCAACCCTAGTTGACTGTCAGCTATTGATGTTCGTGCACCTTCGCTCATTCACGTTCACCTGGTGCTCACCTTCACCTGTGTTTCACCTTACACATTCATTTGTTGCTCTACTTTCACTTTCACCTCTTGTCCATCTTACATCTTCACATAATACTCATATTACTCCTCATGTTTTTTTTATCTTCTGTGTGTGTTGCACACCTTCCACCTTACACAACCCGCACATAGGAGAGAGGAGCTTACGACGGCGTTTTAGTCCAACTTGGGCCATTTACAAAGTCAGTGTGATTTTGTAAATGGTCCAAATCGGACCAAAACGTGGTGGTAAGCTCGTCTCCCCTATGTGCGGGTTATTTGTGTATTGTTCCAGTCACGGTATTGTGCATTATTGTTCTTTACCTTCCACCTAAAACATTCCACTATCACCCTCACCTGTTGCTCACGTTAAGTGTTCAGCTGTTCTTCACCTTAAATTTCCACATGTAGTTCACATTGAACATTCTGTTGTTCACTGTACCCCGTCATCAACTGTTTATCTTAAATTTTGTTTTGGTCACTAGTTGTTCTCGTGTTTTTATTACATTTTCATTTGTTCCTAACCTTAAAACTTCATATGTTGCTTTCATTTACACTTAAAAGGGTCACTTGAATTGTATCTGCTCGTTACTGGCAAGATGACTGTTCCAAACCATACCACGGGTGGGGTTAGAACCCGCGATCAGAGAGTCGCAAAACTCCAAACCGACGCGTTAGCCACTGGATCAGCGGCTAACGCGTCTGTCTGGAGTTTTGAGACTCTCCGATTGTGGGTTCTAACCCCACCCGTGGTATGGTTTATTTACAATCCTGCCATTACGATTTCGTGAGTCAAGATAACTGTTGAACGAGCGATGATGAAAGTGTTCCCAGATTTGAGTCGCCATACCTTACGAAGAAACAGCCGATGTGGTAAAGAGAATTATTTTGACAGAAGAAGGGTAAAAGGGACAGAACGTCTAGGAAAGAATGCTGGATTTGGAACATATTCTTATAATGGGAAAGGGTGACTAACGAAAATTTCATATCGTAGGTGTAATCACTACTCAAAGAAATTCTCCAGAGATTCGGTGCTGTTGGACCATATTCATATTGTCTACCATGTCACATTCAGGAAAATGAAGATCAACAGAAGCAGAAACAAAGACGTTGATGCAATGATAAGTAGTGAGTAAAGAATATGACTCTTATAAACAACTGAAGTAAATGTGTATTGAGAAATATAGGAGTGTAGCAGATAGCTAAGACTGTGTGATAAATCCCAGTATAAAACTGAATCACAATGATACCTGTGGAGTATTTAGTGTCATGGATCAACCTACCGGACATCACTAAAGGTATATATGAGTTTGAAAACCTTTAATAACCAGGAAGGCTGCTATCCTGACAGTGAGGTCGACTGCTGGTGACGCCAAGATAACCTTGACAAGCTCATATCAAGTTAACTTCTTCCTTTTTTTTTTTTTTGTAAGAAGTTGTTGATGCACTGATACAGAGTTCTGTTTTTTTCTTCTTATTTAGCACTTGCATATTTACCAAAAAATAATTAAAAGCTTAGAAGAGTAGAAGTTTTTAAGGAAGATTTACAGTCAGTGATGGAGCTTTTGTTGCTTTTGTCAGTAACCAGCCCACTAGTGACAACAAAATTAATGCTGGTAGCAAGTGTATACAAAAGAAATAGATCTTTAAATAAAAGACTAAGACACCCTCACCACTACCTTCACTCTTCTGTCATCACTGTCACTGTGCTGTCACCACCTCTCTAGTGCCATCTCTCTGCTGTCATAACCAACGTTCTGCTGCCATAACCCTCATTCTGCTGTCATCACTCTTATTCTGCTGTTATCACCCTCATTAAGTATTCATTACTCTGACCCTTCTGTCATAACCCTCTGCTGTCATCACCTTCACACTGCAGGTGAGACCCCCCTCACACTGCCCTTATCACTTTCGTTCTGCTCTTATCTCCCTACACTGTCATCACTCCGCTGTTATGACTCTTCATTGTCATCACCTTCACTCTACTGTCATTACCTTCCAACATTAGTTACCCTTTCATTAACAGCTATTCTTTCATGGGTATCTTAATTTAAATTCTTAGTAGCTCCTATAACAGTAATTACGATTCCACCGGTAATTACCTTTCCAGTATTTTTCCATCCACCAGTAGTTATACTTTCAGCCAAAGTTATCACTCAACTAACAGCAATCCTTCTGACAACGTTCTAAATACTAGTACAAAGCTGAATCCCAATAATTTCTGTGTTGCAGCTGGTGTCATCAACTTACCTACCACCTGAAAAGTTGGAATGTACATATTTTTTTTTTTTTTTTTTTTTTTATTCGCCGGTACTCTCCCGACCCGGGTCTTTTCCAAGTAGTGGTGGCCCGGCCTTGGCTCCCTATCTGGGGAGTGTCTCAAGACGTAAGTCTCCCATGGGAGGAGGTACAAGTACCCCCCTCATCTTTGGGACCAACTGTCCCTAGGCCTAGCCACATTCCCCGCCCTCACGGGGCTCGTAGAGAGATATGGTTTTTAAAACTTTCAATGGCCAGGAATATTCGTATCATTACAGTAAAGTCGGCAGCTGGTATCTTCAGGGTCACCGTGCCCAGCTAAATATTATTAAAATTCTTTCATTTTTTGTAAGACATTACTAATGCCTGCGTTGATCACGAGTGCTTTTTTTTTCTTATTTATTACTTGTATATTGTGCTATTTCTTTTAAAAAATCAAACGTGAAATTGTTTAACGAAGAATGAAGTTCCATGTTGGAGCTTTTGCTGCTACTGTCAGAGGTCCAGCTTCCCAATAACAGCAAAATTAATGCCAATAACATTTGTATACAAAATGCAGACTCGTTGTTGAATAAAAGACATCTAAAAAGTAACAGTGGTAGTGCTATCATCAGTGTCCCTCTTCTGTCATCCCCCGCTCTACTGTTATTATCATGACTGCTGTCATCATTGTCACTGTTGTCTTCACCTTCACTCTGCTGTCAACACCGTCACTCTGTGGCCATCACCGTCACTCTGCTGCCATGACCATCACTCTGCTTTCATCACCATCACTCTGCTGTTATCACAGTCATGTCATCACTATCACTCAACTGTCATCCTCCTCCTCTACTATCATTTCCTTTACTCTGCTGTCATCACCCTCTGCTCTTATCACTGTCCACTCTCTTCATCATAATTCCGTTGTCATCACCGTATCATGTTCCTCACTCTACGATCATCTCTCTCGTTGCCCTTGTAGGGAATCGTCACTGTCATTGGGAGATGACCTCTGAACGATGGGGACCTTTCAAATGTCAGTTTTACCTCCACTGTTAATTGGCTGTCAATTCTTCACTAATTACGATTCAATCAGAAATTGCCTTTCTAAATTTTCAGCATTTGTTCTTCCACAAGTAGTTATCCTTTCACCTTCAGTTATCATTCCTTACTATTGTTATTCTTTAACCAGTAATTTTCAACAAATCAATAGTTATCTTTCCACCAGTATCATTATTTTTTACCAGTACTTATATAATGAGTATCAGTTATCATTCCTCATTAAGTTATCCTTCGACCAGTTTTTATCCTTCAATTGGTAGTTGTCCCTTAGTCAGGAACTTAACTTCAACCTGTAGTTAACCTTCCACCAGTAGTTATTATTCTACAATTCGTTATTCTTGCACGCGTAGATATTCTACTATCTTTAGTTATTCTTCCTCCAGAAGTTATTTTTCCACTAGTTTCAATCAAGCAATAGTTATATCGTTTGACATTTACGAGTAGTTATCTTTATATCAGTAGCTAGCCTTCCACCCATAGCTATCATTGCACAAACACTTATCATTCCTCCAGTTGTTATCCTTCCATCAGAAACTATCGTTCAACCAGTAGTTATCCTTCCACCAGTAACTATCTTTCCATTAGAAGTTATCTTTCTACCATTAGTTATCCTTCCATCTCTTGCATCCTTCCACCACTAGTTATTCTGACACTACACACAAATAACCCGCATTAAGGAGAGAGGAGCTTATGACGACGTTTCGGTCCGACTTGGACCATTCAGACCGAAACATCGTCGTAAGATCCTCTCTCCTATGTGCGGGTTATCTGTGTATTCTTCCAGTCACGGAACTGTGCCTTTGTGTTATTCTGACGCCAGTTATTATCCTTCCAATGGTATCCTCCTAACAGTATCTATCCAACTTAATTCAAGTTTATTCACACTGACTCCTGTGTGGCATCTGGTATCATCAACCTACCTACTGGCCACCACCTGACTGTGTGGCATCTGGTATCATCACCCTACCTACTGGCCACCACCTGACTGTGTGGCATCTGGTATCATCACCCTACCTACTGGCCACCACCTGACTGTGTGGCATCTGGTATCATCACCTACCTACTGACTGACTGTGGCATCTGGTATGACATCTACCTACTGGTGACTGTGGCATCTGGTATCATCACTACCTACTGGCCACCACCTGACTGTGTGGCATCTGGTATCATCACCCTACCTACTGGCCACCACCTGACTGTGTGGCATCTGGTATCATCAACCTACCTACTGGCCACCACCTGACTGTGTGGCATCTGGTATCATCACCCTACCTACTGGCCACCACCTGACTGTGTGGCATCTGGTATCATCACCCTACCTACTGGCCACCACCTGACTGTGTGGCATCTGGTATCATCACCCTACCTACTGGCCACCACCTGACTGTGTGGCATCTGGTATCATCACCCTACCTACTGGCCACCACCTGACTGTGTGGCATCTGGTATCATCACCCTACCTACTGGCCACCACCTGACTGTGTGGCATCTGGTATCATCACCCTACCTACTGGCCACCACCTGACTGTGTGGCATCTGGTATCATCACCCTACCTACTGGCCACCACCTGACTGTGTGGCATCTGGTATCATCACCTACTGGCTGACTGTGTGGCCACTGGTGTGGCATCTGGTATCATCACCCTACCTACTGGCCACTGTGTGGCACCTGGTATCATCACCCTACCTACTGGCCACCTGACTGTGTGGCATCTGGTATCATCACCCTACCTCCTGGCCACCACCTGACTGTGTGGCATCTGGTATCATCACCCTACCTACTGGCCACCACCTGACTGTGTGGCATCTGGTATCATCACCCTACCTACTGGCCACCACCTGACTGTGTGGCATCTGGTATCATCACCCTACCTACTGGCCACCACCTGACTGTGTGGCATCTGGTATCATCACCCTACCTACTGGCCACCACCTGGTCTGGGTGGGATATATATGGGGCTTAAAACGTTCCTTAACCAGGAATATTTGCATCCTGACGATGAGGTCGGCAGCTGGTGTTGTCATAGTCACTATGTCGAGCTTAAGAGTGTGACATTCCTTTTTTGTAAAATACTACTAATGACTGCATTGACCCCGAATGCATTTTTGTTCTAAAATAGTACTTAATATATTTTCGAAGAAACATAAAGTTAAAAGAGTGGAATTGTTTAGGGAAGAATGAACTTCAGTGTTGCAGCTGTTGTTACTACTGTCAGGGTCCAGACTCTCAGCAAAAGCAAAATTACTCCTATCAGCAACTGCATACGAATGGAGAGAGAGAGAGAGAGAGAGAGAGAGAGAGAGAGAGAGAGAGAGAGAGAGAGAACCAAGTAAAAGCCTTCACTGGACACATCCTTAATCTACAACAAGAACACATCCCTCACCGGCAACATGTGACGAAGCCTACAGATCAGCCTTGGTTTGGCTTTCGTTGTAGAGAGGTTGCTACTGCTAAGTACAAAGCATGGCGAAGGTATAAGAGATATCCTACCACCTATAACAGGAACTTGCACAGGTAAGCCTGTAGGCATATGGGCGAAGTTCAAAAGTAGGCAATTGCTAAATGGGAGGTGAACACAATAAGAAAGCTAGCATCAGGTAGAGTAGGCTCCAAAACCTGGTAGTCCCTGGCCAAGAACAGAAAAGATTGTCTGCCTGATGAACTCATTCCACCTCTAAACCGACAGGATGGGACCACCTCTACTAGTAGTCAAAAGAAAGCGGACCTCTTTGCCGAGCACTTTGCTACCAAAATGCAAGTTCCTGCTCCAGCAAGGGATCCTCCTTGGCTAGCTGCAAGAACTGTGTCAAAAATGTCAGTGATGACAATAAAGCAGGAGGAGATGCATTTCCCTCTTAAATCGCTTGACCAAGAAAAGGTTGTGGGCTCTGACAAGTTGAGCCCAAGATTTCTGAGAAGATGTGCACACCAGCTAGCAGCGCCTCTAACTCGCATCTTTCAGCACTGCCTAGTACAGTGTAAATGGCCTCTGTGGAAAAAGGCAAATGTAGTCCTTGTTCACATAAAGAACAGCAGAGCAGAAATCAGCAACTACAGACCAGAGTCACTCCTGTCAATCACTGGCAAGATCCTTGAGACAATAATCTCATGGCAAATGACAGAGTTTATTGACTACCACTCACTACTACTTTGTGACCGTCAATATGGCTTCAGGAAAGGTTACTCTGCTGCTGATCTGTTGTTAAACCTCTCCACTAAGTGGCACCAATCACTGGATGAATCCAAAGTCAGCTGTTTGGTAGCATTGGACATTGCTGATGCTTTCGACTGGGTGTGGCACCAGGGCCTCTTGGCAAAACTGAAAGCTCTGGGAATTTCAGGCTCTACGTTATGTCTCCTCAGTGATTACCTTCATGGTAAATGTCTAAGTGTAGTTCTCAATGGAACAGAATCAGAAAGACATCCTATTAGGGCGAGTGTTACACAAGGAAGCGTTCTGGGACCATTGTTATGGAATGTCTACTTCAGTGACCTTCTTCATCTCATCCCAGAATCCCATGCATATGCAGACGACTGCACTCTGACATTCACTTATCCAAGGGAAGAAATGCCAGCTGCCCTAAGTTACATCAAACACCAGCTACGAGGTATATCAGCTTGGGGAAACCGATGGCAAGTAACATTTGCACGTGAGAAAAAGCAAATGATGGTCTCTAGCAGTAAGTATGAATGGGAAAGTGTTGGTACCTTGGGGTGAAATTTCACTCCAAAAAGACCATGAAGAACCACGTTTGTAAATCTTGCAAACAAGGCAGCCAGGAAGCTTTCAGCACTTCGCCATATCTCGCATCTGCTTGACAGCAGGGGTTGCAAGATTCTGTATGAGGCGCAGGTACGCTCACTCCTTGAGTATGCTCTACTTTCTTGGTTTGCCTGCCCCCCCCCCTCTCATCTGCGACTGCTTGACAGAGTAGAGAACAGAACAAGACGTCTCATCTCTCGCCTGGACCCATCCTGGATAGATCTGTAATTTCAGCAGAGCCTTCAACACAGGAGGGATGTGGGTGGCCTTACTGTTATGTACAAGGCCAACACTGTCAAAGTACCACACCTGGTTCCACTTCGAGGACAGCGAGAAGGCAGCTTCTATACCACAAGACGGGCAGAAAGCGGCAACTTCACTCTGGCTGTACCCTTCCCCGGAACATCACTTCATCTGAGATCATTTATCCCAAGGATGACTCGAATCTGGAACACATTCGTACAACATTATGATGTCAACAAGATAAAGTCAGTTGATCAAATGAAAATGCTGGCTCACAGATTGCTCCAACTTCATCCTGTTTCCTACTTGTATTTTTCATAACCAAAATTATTTCAAATGAGCTGATGTAGGTACCAGTTGTTAGCTTGTCAAGTAATCACAAGTAATGCACATCACAAGTAGTCACAAGTAATGCGCTTAACATGACAAGTAATGCACTTAACATGAAAAGTAATGCGCTTAAAATGACAAGAAATGCACTTAACATCACATGTAATGCACTTAACATCACAAGTAATGCACTTAACATCACATGTAATGCACTTAACATCACAAGTAATGCACCTCACAGTCATTGTTAGAGTTGACTGGGTTATCTACCACACTGGGAAAGTTGACTGGGTTATCTACCACACTGGGAAAGTTGATTGGGTTATCTACCACACTGGGAAAGTTGATTGGGTTATCTACCACACTGGGAAAGTTGACTGGGTTATCTACCACACTGGGAAAGTTGATTGGGTTATCTACCACACTGGGAAAGTTGACTGGGTTATCTACCACACTGGGAGAGTTGGCTGGGTTATCTACCACACTGGGAGAGTTGGCTGGGTTATCTACCACACTGAGAAAGTTGACTGGGTTACCTAGCACACTGGGAGAGTTGACTTGGTTACCTAGCACACTGGGAGAGTTGACTGGATTACCGAATACAGTGGCAGAGTTGACTTGGTTATCTAGCACACCGGAAGAGTTGGTTGGGTTACCTAGCACACTAGGAGAGTTGACTGGGTTACCTAGCACACTGGGAGAGTTGACTGGGTTACCTAGCACACTGGGAGAGTTGACTGGGTTGTCTAGCACACTGGGACAATTGACTGCGTTATCAAGCACACTGGGAGATATGACTGGATTACCGAGCATACTGGGAGAGTTACTGGGTTGTCTATCACACTGGGAGAGTTGACTGGATTACCGAATACAGTGGCAGAGTTGACTGGGTTATCTAGCACACCGGAAGAGTTGGCTGCGTTACCTAGCACACTAGGAGAATTGACTGGGTTATCTACCACGCTGTGAAAGTTGACTAGGATATTTAGCACACTGGGAGAGTTGAATGGGTTATCTACCACACTGAGAAAGTTGATTCTGGTTATCTAGCACACTGGAGAGTTGACTGGGTTATCTAACACACTGGAGCAATTGACTGTGTTATCTAGCACACTGGGAGAGTTGGCTGGGTTATCTACCACACTGGGAGAGTTGGCTGGGTTATCTACCACACTGGGAGAGTTGGCTGGGTTATCTACCACACTGGGAGAGTTGGCTGGGTTACCTAGCACACCGGGAGAGATGACTGGGTTACCTAACAAACTGGGAGAGTTGAGTGGATTACCTTGCAAACTGGGAGAGTTGACTGGGTTACCTAGCACACTGGGAGAGTAGACTGGGTTATCTAACACACTGAGAGAGTTGACTTGGTTACCTAGCACACTGGGAGAGTTGACTGGGTTGTCTAGCACACTGGGACAATTGACTGTGTTATCTAGCACACTGGGAGATTTGACTGGATTACCGAGCATACTGGGAGAGCTACTGGGTTGTCTATCACAATGGAAGAGTTGACTGGATTACCGAATACAGTGGCAGAGTTGACTGGGTTATCTAGCACACCGGAAGAGTTGGCTGGGTTACCTAGCACACTAGGAGAATTGACTGGGTTACCTAGCACACTGGGAGAATTGACTTGGTTAGCTAGCACACTGTGAGAATTGACTGGGTTACCTAGCACACTGGGAGAGTTGACTAGATTACCGAACACAGTGGCAGAGTTGACTGGGTTATCTAGCACACTGGGAGAGTTGGCTGGGTTACCTAGAACACTGGGAGAGTTGGCTGGGTTATTTAGCACAATGGGAGAGTTGATTGGGGTACCTAGCAAACTGGGAGAGTTGACTGGGTTACCTAGCAAACTGGGAGAGTTGACTGGATTACCTAGCAAACTTGGAGAGTTGACTGGGTTATGTAGCACACCGGGATAGTTGACTGGGTTATGTAGCGCACTGGGAGAGTTGACTGGGTTATGTAGCGCACTGGGAGAGTTGACTAGGTTACCCAGCAAACTGAGAGAGTTGACTGGGTTGTGTAGCACACCGGGATAGTTGACTGGGTTATCTGCAGACAGGCAGAGTTGACTGGGTTATCTAGCATACTGGGAGAGTTGACTAGGTTACCTAGCACGCTGGGAGAGTTGACTGGGTTACCCAGCAAACTGAAAGATTTGACTAGGAGAAACTGGGAGAGTTGACTGGGTTACCCAGCAAACTGGGAGATTTGACTGGGTTGTACTGTGAGAGTTGACTGGGTTATCTAGCAGACGGGGAGAGTTGACTGGGTTATCTAGCATACTGGGAGAGTTGAGTGGGTTACCTAGCACACTGGGAGAGTTGGCTGGGTTGTATAGCACCCTGGGAGAGTTGACTGGGTTATCTAGCACACTGGGAGAGTTGACTGGGTTACGTAGCGAACTGGGAGAGTTGATTTTGTTACCTATTGCACTGGGAGAGTTGACTGGGTTACGTAGCGCACTGGGAGAGTTGACTGGGTTGTCTAGCACACTGGTGCAATTGTGTGTGTTATCTAGCACACTTGGAGATTTGACTGGATTACCGAGCATACTGGGAGAGTTACTGGGTAGTCTATCACACTGGGAGAGTTGACTGGGTTACATAGCACACTGGTAGAGTTGACTGGGTTATCTAGCGCACTGGGAGAGTTGACTTGGTTATCTAGCGCACTGGGAGATTTGACTGGATTACCGAGCATACTGTGAGAGTTACTGGGTTGTCTATCACACTGTGAGAGTTGACTGGGTTACCTAGCACACTGGGAGAATTGACTGAGATATCTAGCAAACTGGGAGAGATGACTGGGTTACCTAGCACACTGGGAGAGTTGGCTGGGGTACCTAGCACACTGGGAGAGTTGACTGGGGTACCTAGCACACTGGGAGAGTTGACTGGGTTACTTAGCACACTGGGAGAGTTGGCTGGGGTACCTAGCACATTGGGAGAGTTATCTAGGAAACTGGGAGAGTTGACTGGGTTACCCAGCAAACTGGAAGAGTTGACTGGGTTGTATATCACACTGCTAGAGTTGACTGGGTTACCTAGCACACTGGGAGAGTTGACTGGGTTATCTAGCAGACGGGGAGAGTTGACTGGGTTATCTAGCACACTGGGAGAGTTGACTGGGTTATCTAGCACACTGGGAGAGTTGAATGGGTTACGTAGCGCACTGGGAGAATTGACTTTGTTATCTAGCACGCTGGGAGAGTTGACTGTGTTACTAAACGTACTGGGAAAGTTGACTGGGTTACCTAGCACAATGGGAGTGTTGACTGGATTATCTCTGACAGTGAAGACACAGTAGCAAGCAGGAACAGGCTGGTGTTCGCTCTGTGCAGCCGCTGTGAGACCTTCGCAAATTTAGAGCCTGTTATATTAAGTATAATGCATTATCACCATCATCACTACTCCATTATAACACCATCGCTATACCAACATCATCGTCACTTCAAATTCATCATTACATTATCACTGCATCACCAGCTTCACTGTACATTCATTATGATTGCACAGTCAATATCAGTCATCATTATTTCATAAACAACACTTCACCATCATCAACAAGACTGCACCATCATCTTCATCATCAAAAGTAGATGATGACCTTGGTGCATTATAATTATAATAGTATGAGCGCTAAAGCAGTGAGCGGCACAAATAATTTATCCAAAGCAAAATCAGAGATGTGACAACTGGAAGAGGGCAAAGATGACCGGAAACAGAAAACAGTCTTTCGGGCCAAAGATTACAAATCTTCCTGAAAAACATATCTTTGTCTGACCATCGTCCCAGGCAGTGTATCATCACAACTATGTGAAAAATGGCCTCTGATCACTTACTGAAGTATGAGAAGCATTATAAGAACACACAGTATGGGATAAGAAGCATAATATGATCACTCACTGAGTGGTGACAGTCAACAATATGATCACTCACTGAGTGGTGACAGTCAACAATATGATCACTCACTGAGTGGTGACAGTCAACAATATGATCACTCACTGAGTGGTGACAGTCAACAATATGATCACTCACTGAGTGGTGACAGTCAACAATATGATCACTCACTGAGTGGTGACAGTCAACAATATGATCACTCACTGAGTGGTGACAGTCAACAATATGATCACTCACTGAGTGGTGACAGTCAACAATATGATCACTCACTGAGTGGTGACAGTCAACAATATGATCACTCACTGAGTGGTGACAGTCAACAATATGATCACTCACTGAGTGGTGACAGTCAACAATATGATCACTCACTGAGTGGTGACAGTCAACAATATGATCACTCACTGAGTGGTGACAGTCAACAATATGATCACTCACTGAGTGGTGACAGTCAACAATATGATCACTCACTGAGTGGTGACAGTCAACAATATGATCACTCACTGAGTGGTGACAGTCAACAATATGATCACTCACTGAGTGGTGACAGTCAACAATATGATCACTCAGTCAACAATATGATCACTCACTGTGGTGACAGTCAACAATATGATCACTCACTGAGTGGTGACAGTCAACAATATGATCACTGAGTGGTGACAGTCAACAATATGATCACTCACTGAGTGGTGACAGTCAACAATATGATCACTCACTGAGTGGTGACAGTCAACAATATGATCACTCACTGAGTGGTGACAGTCAACAATATGAGCACTCACTGAGTGGTGACAGTCAACCATATGATCACTGAGTGGTGACAGTCAACTATGAGTGGTGACAGTCAACAATATGATCACTCACTGAGTGGTGACAGTCAACAATATGATCACTCACTGAGTGGTGACAGTCAACAATATGATCACTAACTGAGTGGTGACAGTCAACAATATGATCACTCACTGAGTGGTGACAGTCAACAATATGATCACTCACTGAGTGGTGACAGTCAACAATATGATCACTCAGTCAACAATATGATCACTGAGTGGTGACAGTCAACAATATGATCACTCAGTCAACAATATGATCAGTCACTGAGTGGTGACAGTCAACAATATGATCACTCACTGAGTGGTGACAGTCAACATTATGATCACTGAGTGGTGACAGTCAACAATATGAGAGTGGTGACAGTCAACAATATGATCACTCAACAATGAGTGGTGACAGTCAACAATATGATCACTCACTGAGTGGTGACAGTCAACAATATGATCACTCACTGAGTGGTGACAGTCAACAATATGATCACTCACTGAGTGGTGACAGTCAACAATATGATCACTCACTGAGTGGTGACAGTCAACAATATGATCACTCACTGAGTGGTGACAGTCAACAATATGATCACTGAGTGGTGACAGTCAACAATATGATCACTCACTGAGTGGTGACAGTCAACAATATGATCACTCACTGAGTGGTGACAGTCAACAATATGATCACTCACTGAGTGGTGACAGTCAACAATATGATCACTGAGTGGTGACAGTCAACAATATGATCACTGATTGGTGACAGTCAACAATGAGTGGTGACAGTCAACAATATGATCACTGAGTGGTGACAGTCAACAATATGAGAGTGGTGACAGTCAACAATATGATCACTGAGTGGTGACAGTCAACAATATGATCACTCACTGTGGTGACAGTCAACAATATGATCACTCACTGAGTGGTGACAGTCAACAATATGATCACTCACTGAGTGGTGACAGTCAACAATATGATCACTCACTGAGTGGTGACAGTCAACAATATGATCACTCACTGAGTGGTGACAGTCAACAATATGATCACTCACTGAGTGGTGACAGTCAACAATATGATCACTCACTGAGTGGTGACAGTCAACAATATGATCACTCACTGAGTGGTGACAGTCAACAATATGATCACTCACTGAGTGGTGACAGTCAACAATATGATCACTGAGTGGTGACACTGAGTGGTGACAGTCAACAATATGATCACTCACTGAGTGGTGACAGTCAACAATATGATCACTCACTGAGTGGTGACAGTCAACAATATGATCACTGAGTGGTGACAGTCAACAATATGATCACTCACTGAGTGGTGACAGTCAACAATATGATCACTCACTGAGTGGTGACAGTCAACAATATGATCACTCACTGAGTGGTGACAGTCAACAATATGATCACTGAGTGGTGACAGTCAACAATATGATCACTCACTGAGTGGTGACAGTCAACAATATGATCACTCACTGAGTGGTGACAGTCAACAATATGATCACTCACTGAGTGGTGACAGTCAACAATATGATCACTCACTGAGTGGTGACAGTCAACAATATGATCACTGAGTGGTGACAGTCAACAATATGATCACTCACTGAGTGGTGACAGTCAACAATATGATCACTCACTGAGTGGTGACAGTCAACAATATGATCACTGAGTGGTGACAGTCAACAATATGATCACTGAGTGGTGACAGTCAACAATATGATCACTGAGTGGTGACAGTCAACAATATGATCACTGAGTGGTGACAGTCAACAATATGATCACTGAGTGGTGACAGTCAACAATATGATCACTCACTGAGTGGTGACAGTCAACAATATGATCACTCACTGAGTGGTGACAGTCAACAATATGATCACTCACTGAGTGGTGACAGTCAACAATATGATCACTCACTGAGTGGTGACAGTCAACAATATGATCACTCACTGAGTGGTGACAGTCAACAATATGATCACTCACTGAGTGGTGACAGTCAACAATATGATCACTCACTGAGTGGTGACAGTCAACAATATGATCACTCACTGAGTGGTGACAGTCAACAATATGATCACTCACTGAGTGGTGACAGTCAACAATATGATCACTCACTGAGTGGTGACAGTCAACAATATGATCACTCACTGAGTGGTGACAGTCAACAATATGATCACTCACTGAGTGGTGACAGTCAACAATATGATCACTCACTGAGTGGTGACAGTCAACAATATGATCACTCACTGAGTGGTGACAGTCAACAATATGATCACTCACTGAGTGGTGACAGTCAACAATATGATCACTCACTGAGTGGTGACAGTCAACAATATGATCACTCAGTAGTGGTGACAGTCAACAATATGATCACTCACTGAGTGGTGACAGTCAACAATATGATCACTCACTGAGTGGTGACAGTCAACAATATGATCACTCACTGAGTGGTGACAGTCAACAATATGATCACTCACTGAGTGGTGACAGTCAACAATATGATCACTCACTGAGTGGTGACAGTCAACAATATGATCACTCACTGAGTGGTGACAGTCAACAATATGATCACTCACTGAGTGGTGACAGTCAACAATATGATCACTCACTGAGTGGTGACAGTCAACAATATGATCACTCACTGAGTGGTGACAGTCAACAATATGATCACTCACTGAGTGGTGACAGTCATCAATATCTCTGAGTGGTGACAGTCAACAATATGATCACTCACTGAGTGGTGACAGTCAACAATATGATCACTGAGTGGTGACAGTCAACAATATGATCACTCACTGAGTGGTGACAGTCAACAATATGATCACTTACTGAGTGGTGACTGTCAACAATATGATCACTCACTGAGTGGTGACAGTCAACAATATGATCACTCACTGAGTGGTGACTGTCAACAATATGATCACTGAGTGGTGACAGTCAACAATATGATCACTCACTGAGTGGTGACAGTCAACAATATGATCACTGAGTGGTGACAGTCAACAATATGATCACTCACTGAGTGGTGACAGTCAACAATATGATTACTGAGTGGTGACAGTCAACTATGAGAGTGGTGACAGTCAACAATATGATCACTGAGTGGTGACAGTCAACAATATTATCACTCACTGAGTGGTGACAGTCAACAATATGATCACTCACTGAGTGGTGACAGTCAACAATATGATCACTCACTGAGTGGTGACAGTCAACAATATGATCACTGAGTGGTCTGAGTGGTGACAGTCAACAATATGATCACTCACTGAGTGGTGACAGTCAACAATATGATCACTGAGTGGTGACAGTCAACAATATGATCACTGAGTGGTGACAGTCAACAATATGATCACTCACTGAGTGGTGACAGTCAACAATATGATCACTCACTGAGTGGTGACAGTCAACAATATGATCACTGCTGAGTGGTGACAGTCAACAATATGATCACTGAGTGGTGACAGTCAACAATATGATCACTCACTGAGTGGTGACAGTCAACAATATGATCACTGCTGAGTGGTGACAGTCAACAATATGATCACTCACTGAGTGGTGACAGTCAACAATATGATCACTGAGTGGTGACAGTCAACAATATGATCACTGAGTGGTGACAGTCAACAATATGATCACTCACTGAGTGGTGACAGTCAACAATATGATCACTCACTGAGTGGTGACAGTCAACAATATGATCACTCACTGAGTGGTGACAGTCAACAATATGATCACTGAGTGGTGACAGTCAACAATATGATCACTCACTGAGTGGTGACAGTCAACAATATGATCACTCACTGAGTGGTGACAGTCAACAATATGATCACTCACTGAGTGGTGACAGTCAACAATATGATCACTCACTGAGTGGTGACAGTCAACAATATGATCACTCACTGAGTGGTGAGAGTCAGTCACTACGAGATCAGTCACTGAGTGGTGAGAGTCAGTCACTACGAGATCAGTCACTGAGTGGTGAGAGTCAGTCACTACGAGTGTCACTGAGTGAGAGTCAGTCACTACGAGATCAGTCACTCACTGAGTGGTGAGAGTCAGTCACTACGAGATCACTGAGTGGTGAGAGTCAGTCACTACGAGATCAGTCACTGAGTGGTGAGAGTCAGTCACTACGAGATCAGTCACTGAGTGGTGAGAGTCAGTCACTACGAGATCAGTCACTGAGTGGTGAGAGTCAGTCACTACGAGATCAGTCACTGAGTGGTGAGAGTCAGTCACTACGAGATCAGTCACTGAGTGGTGAGAGTCAGTCACTACGAGATCACTCACTGAGTGGTGAGAGTCAGTCACTACGAGATCAGTCACTGAGTGGTGAGAGTCAGTGGAGATCAGACTGAGTGGTGAGAGTCAGTCACTACGAGATCAGTCACTGAGTGGTGAGAGTCAGTCACTACGAGATCAGTCACTGAGTGGTGAGAGTCAGTCACTACGAGATCAGTCACTACGGGACGAGAGGCAGTATATTATCACCGAGTCACATAATTCGACATGTACAAGCAAATTAGTAAACAGGTTTAGAAAATTCATAGCATTATCAATAAGTGCCGATTCTGTGTTGGATCTCTCATGTCAAATAATTCTGTGTTGGATCTCTCATGTCAAATAATTCTGTGTTGGATCTCTCATGTCAAATAATTCTGTGTTGGATCTCTCATGTCAAATAATTCTGTGTTGGATCTCTCATGTCAAATAATTCTGTGTTGGATCTCTCATGTCAAATAATTCTGTGTTGGATCTCTCATGTCAAATAATTCTGTGTTGGATCTCTCATGTCAAATAATTCTGTGTTGGATCTCTCATGTCAAATAATTCTGTGTTGGATCTCTCATGTCAAATAATTCTGTGTTGGATCTCTCATGTCAAATAATTCTGTGTTGGATCTCTCATGTCAAATAATTCTGTGTTGGATCTCTCATGTCAAATAATTCTGTGTTGGATCTCTCATGTCAAATAATTCTGTGTTGGATCTCTCATGTCAAATAATTCTGTGTTGGATCTCTCATGTCAAATAATTCTGTGTTGGATCTCTCATGTCAAATAATTCTGTGTTGGATCTCTCATGTCAAATAATTCTGTGTTGGATCTCTCATGTCAAATAATTCTGTGTTGGATCTCTCATGTCAAATAATTCTGTGTTGGATCTCTCATGTCAAATAATTCTGTGTTGGATCTCTCATGTCAAATAATTCTGTGTTGGATCTCTCATGTCAAATAATTCTGTGTTGGATCTCTCATGTCAAATAATTCTGTGTTGGATCTCTCATGTCAAATAATTCTGTGTTGGATCTCTCATGTCAAATAATTCTGTGTTGGATCTCTCATGTCAAATAATTCTGTGTTGGATCTCTCATGTCAAATAATTCTGTGTTGGATCTCTCATGTCAAATAATTCTGTGTTGGATCTCTCATGTCAAATAATTCTGTGTTGGATCTCTCATGTCAAATAATTCTGTGTTGGATCTCTCATGTCAAATAATTCTGTGTTGGATCTCTCATGTCAAATAATTCTGTGTTGGATCTCTCATGTCAAATAATTCTGTGTTGGATCTCTCATGTCAAATAATTCTGTGTTGGATCTCTCATGTCAAATAATTCTGTGTTGGATCTCTCATGTCAAATAATTCTGTGTTGGATCTCTCATGTCAAATAATTCTGTGTTGGATCTCTCATGTCAAATAATTCTGTGTTGGATCTCTCATGTCAAATAATTCTGTGTTGGATCTCTCATGTCAAATAATTCTGTGTTGGATCTCTCATGTCAAATAATTCTGTGTTGGATCTCTCATGTCAAATAATTCTGTGTTGGATCTCTCATGTCAAATAATTCTGTGTTGGATCTCTCATGTCAAATAATTCTGTGTTGGATCTCTCATGTCAAATAATTCTGTGTTGGATCTCTCATGTCAAATAATTCTGTGTTGGATCTCTCATGTCAAATAATTCTCTCTCATGTCAAATAATTCTGTGTTGGATCTCTCATGTCAAATAATTCTGTGTTGGATCTCTCATGTCAAATAATTCTGTGTTGGATCTCTCATGTCAAATAATTCTGTGTTGGATCTCTCATGTCAAATAATTCTGTGTTGGATCTCTCATGTCAAATAATTCTGTGTTGGATCTCTCATGTCAAATAATTCTGTGTTGGATCTCTCATGTCAAATAATTCTGTGTTGGATCTCTCATGTCAAATAATTCTGTGTTGGATCTCTCATGTCAAATAATTCTGTGTTGGATCTCTCATGTCAAATAATTCTGTGTTGGATCTCTCATGTCAAATAATTCTGTGTTGGATCTCTCATGTCAAATAATTCTGTGTTGGATCTCTCATGTCAAATAATTCTGTGTTGGATCTCTCATGTCAAATAATTCTGTTTATGATCTCTCATGTCAAATAATTCTGTGTTGGATCTCTCATGTCAAATAATTCTGTGTTGGATCTCTCATGTCAAATAATTCTGTGTTGGATCTCTCATGTCAAATAATTCTGTGTTGGATCTCTCATGTCAAATAATTCTGTGTTAGATCTCTCATGTCAAATAATTCTGTGTTGGATCTCTCATGTCAAATAATTCTGTGTTGGATCTCTCATGTCAAATAATTCTGTGTTGGATCTCTCATGTCAAATAATTCTGTGTTGGATCTCTCATGTCAAATAATTCTGTGTTGGATCTCTCATGTCAAATAATTCTGTGTTGGATCTCTCATGTCAAATAATTCTGTGTTGGATCTCTCATGTCAAATAATTCTGTGTTGGATCTCTCATGTCAAATAATTCTGTGTTGGATCTCTCATGTCAAATAATTCTGTGTTGGATCTCTCATGTCAAATAATTCTGTGTTGGATCTCTCATGTCAAATAATTCTGTGTTGGATCTCTCATGTCAAATAATTCTGTGTTGGATCTCTCATGTCAAATAATTCTGTGTTGGATCTCTCATGTCAAATAATTCTGTGTTGGATCTCTCATGTCAAATAATTCTGTGTTGGATCTCTCATGTCAAATAATTCTGTGTTGGATCTCTCATGTCAAATAATTCTGTGTTGGATCTCTCATGTCAAATAATTCTGTGTTGGATCTCTCATGTCAAATAATTCTGTGTTGGATCTCTCATGTCAAATAATTCTGTGTTAGATCTCTCATGTCAAATAATTCTGTGTTGGATCTCTCATGTCAAATAATTCTGTGTTGGATCTCTCATGTCAAATAATTCTGTGTTAGATCTCTCATGTCAAATAATTCTGTGTTGGATCTCTCATGTCAAATAATTCTGTGTTGGATCTCTCATGTCAAATAATTCTGTGTTAGATCTCTCATGTCAAATAATTCTGTGTTGGATCTCTCATGTCAAATAATTCTGTGTTGGATCTCTCATGTCAAATAATTCTGTGTTGGATCTCTCATGTCAAATAATTCTGTGTTGGATCTCTCATGTCAAATAATTCTGTGTTGGATCTCTCATGTCAAATAATTCTGTGTTGGATCTCTCATGTCAAATAATTCTGTGTTGGATCTCTCATGTCAAATAATTCTGTGTTGGATCTCTCATGTCAAATAATTCTGTGTTGGATCTCTCATGTCAAATAATTCTGTGTTGGATCTCTCATGTCAAATAATTCTGTGTTGGATCTCTCATGTCAAATAATTCTGTGTTGGATCTCTCATGTCAAATAATTCTGTGTTGGATCTCTCATGTCAAATAATTCTGTGTTGGATCTCTCATGTCAAATAATTCTGTGTTGGATCTCTCATGTCAAATAATTCTGTGTTGGATCTCTCATGTCAAATAATTCTGTGTTGGATCTCTCATGTCAAATAATTCTGTGTTGGATCTCTCATGTCAAATAATTCTGTGTTGGATCTCTCATGTCAAATAATTCTGTGTTGGATCTCTCATGTCAAATAATTCTGTGTTGGATCTCTCATGTCAAATAATTCTGTGTTGGATCTCTCATGTCAAATAATTCTGTGTTGGATCTCTCATGTCAAATAATTCTGTGTTGGATCTCTCATGTCAAATAATTCTGTGTTGGATCTCTCATGTCAAATAATTCTGTGTTGGATCTCTCATGTCAAATAATTCTGTGTTGGATCTCTCATGTCAAATAATTCTGTGTTGGATCTCTCATGTCAAATAATTCTGTGTTGGATCTCTCATGTCAAATAATTCTGTGTTGGATCTCTCATGTCAAATAATTCTGTGTTGGATCTCTCATGTCAAATAATTCTGTGTTGGATCTCTCATGTCAAATAATTCTGTGTTGGATCTCTCATGTCAAATAATTCTGTGTTGGATCTCTCATGTCAAATAATTCTGTGTTGGATCTCTCATGTCAAATAATTCTGTGTTGGATCTCTCATGTCAAATAATTCTGTGTTGGATCTCTCATGTCAAATAATTCTGTGTTGGATCTCTCATGTCAAATAATTCTGTGTTGGATCTCTCATGTCAAATAATTCTGTGTTGGATCTCTCAGTGTTGGATCTCTCATGTCAAATAATTCTGTGTTGGATCTCTCATGTCAAATAATTCTGTGTTGGATCTCTCATGTCAAATAATTGCATTAAAAGCAAATTTGTCTCAGTTTTCACTTTTCTTATTTTGAAGAATAACTATAATAATTCCATGGATTCAACTAAAATCTTGTCTTCTATCTACGGTTAGTAAAAGAATTTAGACGACGTTTTACGTCATTATTGCTGAGCAGATAGTTAAAAGATTTGTTAGGTTACGAGAGCACTGGAAAGCAGTATTGGTGAGTAGTTGTAGTTGTAGTTGTTGTAGTAGTAGTAGTAGTACTAAGAGTAATGTTAGTAGTAGTAATAATAATAGTTATAATAGTAGTAGTAGGAGTAATAGTAGTAGTAATAGTAGCAGCAGTAGTAGTTTTAGAAATAGTAATGGTAGTACTACTAGTAGTGGTAGTAGCGGTAGTAGTAACGGAAGTACCAAAGTACTTCATTTTAACGATATGCAAATATAATAGCCAGAGGACGGCGGGAGTTATTAATATTTTTTATTTTAGAGATATGAGGAAGCTAAAGTACACAGATATTTCAACAGTAGTGGGTTGAAGAAAAAAAATCTCACCACTACTTTTACTAATACTACTACTACCACCACTACTAATATTAATACTACCACTTCTACTGCTCTCATTATTACCACGACTACTCACACTAATCTCCTGTATTTTTTTCTGGTGTATTCATAAGTTGGTCTGTCATCTTTCTTTCTTTCCCAGACTCTCTTTTTCCGATTTTTTGGTGCTCTTCCCAATATTCTCCCTCAGGTGACTTGATAAATGATTCTATCGATGACTCTTCGTAAGATGTGATCCCGTGTGACACATGTGTAGTGCAGATGTCACGTGTGACACATGTGTAGTGCAGAGGTCACGTGTGACACATGTGTAGTGCAGATGTCACGTGTGACACATGTGTAGTGCAGAGGTCACGTGTGACACATGTGACTCTCTTTTTCCGATTTGTTAACTGGTGCTCTTCCCAATATTCTCCCTCAGCTGTGACTTGATAAATGATTCTATCGATGACTCTTCGTAAGATGTGATCCCGTGTGACACATGTGTAGTGCAGATGTCACGTGTGACACATGTGTAGTGCAGATGTCACGTGTGACACATGTGTAGTGCAGATGTCACGCAGATGTCAAGTGTGACACATGTGTAGCGCAGATGCTGTACCTCCGGCAAGTTAGAGAGTGCAACGAGGAACAGAATATTTCCGCTGCTGCAAACGTTTAAATGTTGATAAATGATTAGATCTTTGATCTAGTTTAAGGAAAATGATTAGGTTGTACAGGAGAAGCATAATCGAAGACAGATCAAGTATGCTTCCATGGATACATTCCCGGTCCAGGTCTCCCAGAATCTGCACATCAATACTCTAATAGTATTTGTGATTGTTTTCTTTTACCGTCATTAAATATCGAATGCTCAATGTTTTTACGTCCAGTAGTGTAACCTGCAGTGCTTATAGCGAACGTTTACTGGCCAGGAGCATAGACACTGTGTATGCTCTTGGTGAGATTCCACAGTCACTAAAAACAACGGATATATCCCCACTTCATAAAGGCGGCAGCAAAGCAATAGCTAAGAACTGTGGACCAATAGCTCTAACGTCCCACATCATAAAAACATCTGAAAGAGTTCTAAGAAGATGGATTGCAAACCACTTGGATTCCTAACAATTGCAGAATCCAAGGCAACATGGGTTCAGAGCAGGTCGCTCCTGCCTCTCGCAACTACTGAATCACTATGATATGGTCTTGGATGCAGTGAAAAAATAAACAGAAAGCAGATATGATATACACAGATTTTGCAAAAGCCTATGTCAAGTGCGATAATTGTGTAATAGCACACAAAATGCGTGCTAAAGGGATAACTGGCAAAGTGGGCAGATGGATCTTCAACTTTCTAACTAATCGAACACAAAGAGTAGTGGTAAACAGAATTAAAACGGAAGCTGCCATAGTGAAGAGCTCTGTTCCACATGGCACAGTACTCGACCCTATCCTATTTCTCATCTTCATTCCAGACAGAGATGTAAACCAATGCACCGTATCCTCTGCAGAAGATACTAGGTTCTGCATGAGAGTGCCATCCACTGAAGACACGGAAAATCTCCAAGGTATAAAGCAAGCATTCCAATGGGCAAGGGAGAACAATATAATGTTCACTGAGGACAAATTCCAACCACTCCGTTATGGAAAACTGGAGGAAATAATAGCTTGAACTGAGTATACTACAAACTCTAATCACACAATAGAGCGGAAAACCAATGCGACGGACCTGGGTGTGGTAATGTCTGAGGATCTCACTTTCAAGGATCATAACAGTGCCACTTCACATCTGCGAGGAAAATGATAGGATGGATAATGAGAACATTCAAGACAATAGGTGCCAAGCCAATGATGATCCTTTTTAAAAAACTTGTTCTCTCTAGGCTGGAATACTGCTGTTCACAAACAGCTCCATTTCAGGCAGGTCTAGAGAATGCACGGAGAACCTTTACTGCACATATGAGTTCCATCAAACACTTTAACTACTGGGAACGCTTAGAAACACTTGACTTGTACTCACTGGAGCGCAGGCGAGAGAGATACATCATAATCTACACCTGGAAAATCCTAGAGGGACTCGTTCCTAATCTGCACACAGAAATCAATCCCTACGAAAGCAAAAGACTTTGCAGGCGATGCAACATACGCCCAATGAAAAATAGAGGCACCATTAGTACACTAAGAGAAAACACCATAAGTGTCCGGGGCCCAAGACTGTTCAAGAGCCTTCCACGAGCCATAAGGGGAATTACCAATAGACCCTTGGATGTCTTCAAGAGGAAGCTGGACAGATACCTAAAGTCGGTGCCGGATCAGCCAGGCTGTTGTGGTTCGCAAGTTGGGCTACATGCGGCCAGCAATAACAGCCTAATTGGTCAGGCCCTGATCCACCGGGAGGCCTGGTCGTGGACCGAGCCGAGGGGTACGCTGATCCCCGGAATACTCTCCAGGTAGACTACAGGTAGGTAGATACCAGAACAAGGTAGGTCTAGAATATACTAGTGACCTGAAGCGTAGGTAGTGTCTCATGACAGCCTCTGTTGCACAGAATTACGTGATGTATGTTCTGGTTCACCAGTACAAACATATACTTCCGAAACCAAAAACAACTCTTATGAACTCAGGTGGTAGATTTATTACCCATGTATTCCTCCACCACTTATTTACAAGATGTACATTAATAATATATTAAGATACAAGAGAATGTAAAAATGCATCCAAGAGCCACTTAAGTCATGAGTGGAGACGACCAGTGTTTGTGCAAGTCTAACATCCAACCCGGAGTGCAGGTGTTACGTAACCTTGACTGGAGTAGTCACTTTCAACGTGACAGGTGGGTTGAACTGGACAATAATCACAACAGTGGCGCCCCAGAACTGCAAGACTCTAAAATGCTAGTTAACAGGTTGAGAGGGCATGCCAAATAATTGTGTGACGAACGACGAATGAAGTTTAAGATGCTCGGCGCACGCCTCACCGTGCGTTTTAATTTCTCATGTATGCCTGATCATCTCTTAACCGATCAATAATCTAATAATTTATCAACATTTAAACATTTGCAGTAGCGGAAATATTCTGTTCCTTTTGGATTATTCAGAATTAGACGTTTTAATATTCTGGCGGTGCAGCTTGACATCAGACGGGAACACATCTCATGAATATCCATCGTTCGAGTTATTTATCAAGTCACAGCTGAGCGAGAATATTGGAAGAGCACCAGATAACAAGTCAGAAGACAGAGTTGAGGGAAAAAAAAATTAGAGGTCAGGTGATGAGAACGGCAATAAAGAGGTACAGGAGATTAGTAATAGTAGTAGTGGTAACAGTTACAGTAGTATTAGTGGTAGTATTAGTGGAAGTGGTGGTACTAGTAGCTGGAGTAGTAGTCGTAGTAGTAGTAGCTGGAGTAGTAGTCGCAGTAGTAAAAGAAATGGATTTTTAACTCTTAGTTCCACTATTGATAAAACTATTGTGCCCCTGACCTCTCTAATATTCAAAATCATTATAACACCCACCATCCTCTGGCTATTAGACTCGTTTATCGTTAAACTAAAGTATTCTGATTCTTATTTCACAGTTGCTATTACCAGTACCACCACCACCACCACTACTACTACTACTGCTGCTACTATTGCTGCTTCTACTACTACTACTACTACTATTTCTTTTACTACTACTGTTACAACAACTACTTCTACTACTGCTACTACAACTACTACTCGACTATTCACTTGTTCTGCTTTCTGGTGTTCTCGTAACCTGAGAAATCTAACTATCTGCTCTCTCTTTTCAACTTGTCTTCTGATCATAACTCCGTTTTCTGGCTCAACTATAATAAGATAATGCTCCAGGAGACGGGCCGAAAACGTCGTCTAAAATCTGGTCTCCTAACCCTAGTATTTTTAAAAATAGTTTCTGACACGGCATTCTGTTTTTTATTCTTCAAAATATAAACAGTGAAACTTAAGACATATTTGCTTTTAAATATTGTAATTATTTGAAATGAGAGAACAAGCACAGACTTTTCATTGTTGATAATGTTATGTACGTAGAATTATGTAATTCAGTGATCATATGCTGCCTCTTACCCTTCCGTGAGTAATCATATGCTGCCTCTCACCGCTCAGTAAGTGACTATCTACTGCCGTTCATCCACTGAGTGATCAAAAGCTCCTTCTGACTCTTCAGTGTGTGATCATATACTGCCTCTCACCCCTCAGTGAGTGATCATATACTGCGTCTCACCCCTCAGTGTGTGATCATATACTGCCTCTCACCCCTCAGTGAGTGATCATATACTGCGTCTCAACCCCTCAGTGATTGATCATATACTGCGTCTCAACGCTCAGTGAGTGATCATATACTGCGTCTCACCTTTCAGTGAGTGATCATATACTACCTCTCACCTCTCAGTGTGTGATCATATACTGCGTCTCACCCCTCAGTGAGTGATCTCAGTGAGTGATCATATACTGCCTCTCACCTCTCAGTGTGTGATCATATACTGCCTCTCACCTCTCATTGTGTGATCATGTACTACGTCTCTCCTTACTCTATGAGTGATCATATACTGCCTCTCACCCCTCAGTAATTAATCATATACTGACTCTCCCCATCCTATACTACCTCACTTTTTCTCTCAGTGAATGGTGGTATAGTGCCTCTCACTTCTCAGTGAATCATTACATACTTCTCTTCCCTCGGTGTTTGATCATATGCTGCCTCTCACCCTTCAGTTTGTGTTTTTTAGTGTTCTTTTAAGATCAGTGAGTGATCATATACTTCCTCTCATTCCCTCAGTGTGTGATCTTATACTGTATCTCTTCTTTCAGTGTGTGATCATATGGTGCGTCTCAATCTTCTGTTTATATATTATGCTGTTTCTCACCCCTTAGCGTGTGATCTTATGCTGCCTCTCACCCCTCAGTGTCTTTGAACATGTACTGCCTCTGAACTATCTGTGTGTGTCTGTGTCTGTGTGTGTGTGTCTGTGTGTGTATGTGTGTGCGTGTGCGTGTATATGATCGTATGCTTCCGCATCACTTCTAAGACAGTAATCATATCCCTCCCTCATGTTTTTATAACTAGAACCCGAGAGAGAGAGAGAGAGAGAGAGAGAGAGAGAGAGAGAGAGAGAGAGAGAGAGAGAGAGAGAGAGAGAGAGAGTCTGTGAGAGTAGAGTGTCTGAGTGAGTGAGTGAGTCTGAGAGAAAGATTTACAGTTACGTACTTGTTTCTTCAGCAACACAACTATGTTTTCGGTGTCGTATTTTTAGTAACATGTTCATTAGATCTATTTTAATTAATTTCTAAGTTGCAGTACTAATTAACCAAACTTCAGGTTGAAAGTTAAGACACATGTGCTACTTCTGGATATCTTTATTGTAGACGTTTCGCCATCCAGTGGCTTTATCGATATAGATTAAAAGACATAATTAGAAGACAAAAGAACTATATACAAAAGATGAGGTAATCAGTCCCTCAGCCTTGGAGTTAGTGTTCACAGCATCGTGGTGGTGGAGAATCTGGAGCAAAGGCAAGGAGGCTGGCGGTTATTTAGGCGTCAGTGGATAGGGACGTGTAGCAGATGAGGGCATAGTCACTGGTAGGCGGGATTCCCCAGTGGAAGTAGGTCCTACCCAAAGGGATGGGTTAGTTGTAGTAGTTACATCGCCACGATGCTGTGAACACTAACTCCAAGGCTGAGGGACTGATTACCTCCTCTTTTGTATATAGTTCTACTGTCTTCTAATTATGTCCTAGAATCTGTATTGATAAAGCCACTGGATGGCGAAACGTCTACAATGAAGATATCCAGAAGTTGCACATATGTCTTAACTTTCATATTGTCGGTATTTTATACCTTTCTTGCACAAACTTTAGGTTCACTGCAGCGCTTGAGTAAGACACATGTTCAGTAATTTAATATTTTTATCTCGAAATGTTTGGCCATCTCAGGAGGTTGTTATTATCTGAAGTTATGGAACCGAATACACTTCAGTTTCGTGGGACTGATCACCTCAAACTTACTCCTAGGAGGCGAAGGGAATGGTCACCTCATATACATATATCCATTACTTCTGCTTAACAGATGAAACAAGTCGTTATTAACGCTATTTTTTTCAACATATCGGCCGTATCCCACCGATGGAGGGTCACCTAAAACGGAAAATGAAAGTTTATTCTTTTAAATTTATTAATGTATACAGGAGAAGGGAGTTACTAACCCCTTGCTATCAACATATTAGTCGCTTATTACGTCATACACAACTTACTGAGGAAGAATTCTGTTCCATTTTCCCGTGGAGATAAAAGGAAATAAAGAAGAACAAAAACTACTTAAAAATAGAAGAAAACCCAAAAGTATATATATATGTCGTGCCGAATAGGCAGAACTTGCGATCTTGGCTTAAATAGCAACGTTCATCTTGCCATATAGGACAAGTGAAAATTTGTGTATGCAATAATTTCGCCAAAATCATTCTGAACCTAACGAAAAAAATATATTTCACTGTGCTTGTTTAGTATTAAATTATTGTAAACAAATCTAAAATATATTTAGTTGGGTTAGGCTAAAATAAATTGATCTTGTTATAATAAGGTTAGGTAAGTTTTTAAGATTCTTTTGATGCAAAATTAAAAATTTTTACATTAACATCAATGAAAAAAATATATCTTTAAACTTATAAGAGAAAATTTTAGAAAGGACTTAATTTTAAATGAGTTCTTGCTAATTGACCAGTTTTACATATTCGGCACGACATATATATATATATATATATATATATATATATATATATATATATATATATATATGTATCTATATATATATTTATATATACACACACACACACACACACACACACGTGTGTGTGTGTGTGCGTTTGTATGTACTCACCTAGCTGTATTCACCCAGTTGTAATTACAGGGGTCGAATTATAGCTCCTGGCCCCGCCTTTTCACTGGTCACTACTAGGACACTCTTCCTGCTCCATGAGCTTTATCATACCTCTTGTTAAAGCTATGTATGGATCCTGCCTCCACTTCATCACTTCCCAAATTATTCCACTTCCTGACAATTCTGTGACTGAAGAAATACTTCCTAACATCCCTGTGATTCATCTGAGTCTTCAATTTCCAACTATGACTCCTTGTTGCTGTGTTCCATTACTGGAACATTCTGTCTCTGTCCACTTTGTCGATTCCTCTCAGCATTTTATATGTCGTTATCATATCATCTCTATCTCTCCTGTCTTCCAGTGTCTTCAGGTTAATTTCTCTTAACTTCTCCTCGCATATATCCCTTAGCTCCGGGACTAGTCTTGTTGCAAATCTCTGCACTTTCTTTAGTTTCCTTACATGCTTGGCAAGGTGTGGGTTCCAAACTAGTGCTGCATACTCTAGTATGGGCCTAACGTACACGGTGTACAGGGTCCTGAACGATTCCTTATTAAGATGTCGGAATACTGTTCTTAGGTTTGCTAGGCGCCCGTATACTTCAGCAGTTATTTGGTTGACGTGCGCCTCAGGAGATGTGCCTGGTGTTATACTCACCCAAAGACCCTTTTCCTTGAGTGAGGTTTGTAGTCTCTGGCCCCCTAGACTATACTCCGTGTGCGGTCTCCTTTGCCTTTCCCCAATCTTCATGACTTTGCACTTGGTGGTGTTGAACTCCAAAGGGATCTGGACAGGTTGTAGGCCATTCACAAATACCTGGAGCAGCACCGGTACTAGGACTGACCCCCGTGGAACCCCACTCGTCGCAGGCGCCCACTCTGACACCTCGCCACGTACCATGACTCGCTGTTGTCTTCCTGACAGGTATTCCCTGATCCATTGTGGTGCCTTTCCTGTTACCCGTGTCTGGTCCTCCAGCTTTTGCACTAATCTCTTGTGTTTAACTGTGTGTGTGTGTGTGTGTGTGTGTGTGTGTGTGTGTGTGTGTGTGAGTGTGTGTGTGTGTGTGTGTGTGTGTGAGAGAGAGTTTGTCCATGTATGTGCATGAGTTTTATAACCTAAGTGAAAGTAAAAGTATCAAGACGTACCTGAAATCATTCATGTTTATGAGACACAAAACACACCCGCAATCCTACCATCATTCAAAACACTTATAGATTTCCATATTACTCTCGGCAGGACGGTAGTCCTTCTCTGGGCGGTTCCTGTTTACCAACCTACTTCCTAGGTATACTTGTATTAATATTGATATAAATAATACCACAGAAATCATTAATCACTACATTAACGATTTTTTTCGGGTATCCGTTAGGATCTATTTATTCTCTATGTATAACTGTGGCGTCTTTTTTTTTGTGTTGCAGATTCTGACAAATTTTCCTTATTTATACATTCATATTTTTCTGACTTTAAATATCATGACCATGACTCCATTTTTCTATTAGCCAATCTGGGAAGTATGGTGTGTGTGTGTGTGTGTGTGTGTGTGTGTGTGTGTGTGTGTGTGTGTGTGTGTGTGTGTGTGTGTGTGTGTGTGTGTGTGTGTGTGTGTGTGTATGTGTGTGTGTGTGTGTGTGTGTGTGTGTGTACTCACCTAGTTGAGGTTGCGGGGGTCGAGTCCGAGCTCCTGGCCCCGCCTCTTCACTGATCGCTACTAGGTCACTCTCCCTGAGCCGTGAGCTTTATCATACCTCTGCTTAAAGCTATGTATGGATCCTGCCTCCACTACATCGCTTCCCAAACTATTCCACTTACTGACTACTCTGTGGCTGAAGAAATACTTCCTAACATCCCTGTGATTCATCTGTGTCTTCAGCTTCCAACTGTGTCCCCTTGTTACTGTGTCCAATCTCTGGAACATCCTGTCTTTGTCCACCTTGTCAATTCCTCTCAGTATTTTGTATGTCGTTATCATGTCCCCCCTATCTCTCCTGTCCTCCAGTGTCGTCAGGTTGATTTCCCTTAACCTCTCCTCGTAGGACATACCTCTTAGCTCTGGGACTAGTCTTGTTGCAAACCTTTGCACTTTCTCTAGTTTCTTCACGTGCTTGGCTAGGTGTGGGTTCCAAACTGGTGCCGCATACTCCAATATGGGCCTAACATACACGGTGTACAGGGTCCTGAATGATTCCTTATTAAGATGTCGGAATGCTGTTCTGAGGTTTGCTAGGCGCCCATATGCTGCAGCAGTTATTTGGTTGATGTGCGCTTCAGGAGATGTGCCTGGTGTTATACTCACCCCAAGATCTTTTTCCTTGAGTGAGGTTTGTAGTCTCTGACCCCCTAGACTGTACTCCGTCTGCGGCCTTCTTTGCCCTTCCCCAATCTTCATGACTTTGCACTTGGTGGGATTGAACTCCAGGAGCCAATCGCTGGACCAGGTCTGCAGCCTGTCCAGATCCCTTTGTAGTTCTGCCTGGTCTTCGATCGAGTGTATTCTTCTCATCAACTTCACGTCATCTGCAAACAGGGACACCTCAGAGTCTATTCCTTCCGTCATGTCGTTCACAAATACCAGAAACAGCACTGGTCCTAGGACTGACCCCTGCGGGACCCCGCTGGTCACAGGTGCCCACTCTGACACCTCGCCACGTACCATGACTCGCTGCTGTCTTCCTGACAAGTATTCCCTGATCCATTGTAGTGCCTTCCCTGTTATCCCTGCTTGGTCCTGCAGTTTTTGCACCAATCTCTTGTGTGGAACTGTGTCAAACGCCTTCTTGCAGTCCAAGAAAATGCAATCCACCCACCCCTCTCTCTCTTGTCTTACTGCTGTCACCATGTGTGTGTGTGTGTGTGTGTGTGTGTGTGTGTGTGTGTGTGTGTGTGTGTGTGTGTGTGTGTGTGTGTGTGTGTGTGTGTGTGTGTGTGTATGTATGCTTATACTCGCCTAATTGTACTCAACTAATTGGGGTTGCAGGGATCGATTCATAGTTCCTGGCCTCGCCTCTTCACTGATCGCTACTATGTCTACTTCCTGCTCCACGAGCTTTATCATACCTCTTCTTAAAGCTATGCATGGTTCCTCTCACCACTACCTCACCTTCTAGACTATTCCACTTCCTGGCAACACTATGGCTGAAGAAATACTTCCTAACATTCCTGTGACTCATCTGAGCCTTCAACTTCCAATTGTGACCTCTTGTTCCTGTATCCTATCTCTGTAACATCCTGTCTGTCACAATTTTATACTTCGTTATCACGTCCTTCCCTGTCCCTCCTGTCCTCCAGTGTCGTCAGGTCGAGTTCTCTTAACCTCTCCTCGTAAGAACACCCGTTAACTCCGCGACTAGTTTCGTTGCGAACCTTTCCATTTTCTCTAGTTTCCTGACGTGTTTGTCAAGGTGAGAGTTCCAAACTGAAGCTGCATAGTCCAATATAGGCCTGATATATGCGGCATAGAGGGTCAGGAACTACTCCTTCCTGAGATCTAGGAATGCTGTTCTTAAGTTCTCTAGTCGCTCATATGCTGCAGCAGTTATTTGCTTGGTGTGCGCCTTAGGAGATGTGATCGGTATTAAATAAACACCAAGATCCTTTTCCTTGAGTGAGGTTTGTAGTCTTTGGTCCCCCTTATTCATTATACCATCAGCGTTGGTGTATCATACCTTCAATTTCCT
>NW_027199410.1:0-32501 GCF_038502225.1 Cherax quadricarinatus | reverse complement strand
TTATATTTTGCAGCTGTTGAACTGCTTTCTTTGTACACATTCCTTGCCACTCCTGCTGCTTTCATATTATTATTATAATCAAAAAGAAGCGCTAAGCCACAAGGGCTATACAGCGCTGCAGGGTAGGGAAGGAAGCAAGGGAATTGGATGGCAGAAGGGAGGGGGGATGATCAGCAGGTTACAGAAAACAGCGGGGCAGGGGATAGTATGGGAGTAGAGGGTAGCAAGAGATACAAGTAGAAAGGGCTGAAAGTATCAGAATTTGTGAAGTAAGTCAGTCGTTGTCAAAAAGTCAATGAGAGAGTCCGGATGAAAGGTGGGTCCATCAGCGAGAAGGGAAGGTAAAGAGAGAGCAGCGGGGCGAAGACGACGACAGAGGTAAATTCTGCGTGCTCGTTGATAAAGTGGGCAGTCCAACAGAATGTGGCTGACTGATAATGGAGCTTGGCAATTCTCACAGAGAGGAGCAAGACGCCTCTCCATGAGATATCCATGAGTAAGACGAGTATGGCCAATGCGAAGACGGGAGAGAGTAGTCTCCCAACCTCGACACTGGTGATAAGAAGATGGCCAGTAACCTATACTCGGTTTAATAGACTGAAGTTTGTTGCCGAGCATAGTAGACCAACGTTGTTGCCAACGGGTGTGAAGGTGGGAAGATATTACAGCAAAATAGTCCGTACATGGAATACCTCTATAAGAAACTGGTAGGTCATGTACTGCTGACCGCGCAGCAGTGTCTGCCTGTTCATTGCCCTGTACGTCAACATGACCAGGGACCCAACAAAAAACAATATCTTTATGCTTAGTAAAGATGCGGCGTAGCCAAAGTTGGATACGGAGGACTAAGGGGTGAGGTGTATCAAATTTTTGTATAGCCTGTAAAGCACTAAGGGAGTCTGAGACAACCACAAATGATGACACAGGCATAGATGCAATACGGATAAGTGCTGTAAGGATGGCATATAATTCAGCAGTAAAAATACTAGCTGAAGATAGTAAATGCCCTTGTACGACGCTGTCCGGAAACACTGCTGCGAATCCTACGCCGTCAGAAGACTTAGAGCCATCTGTGTACACAGCAATGGCATGAGAATGAGAGTGAAAGTGGTCAAGAAAAAGAGAGCGGGAAGCGACCGTAGACAGTTGGGCTTTCGAGCAAGGGAGGGAGAAAGAACAGACTCGAACAGCTGGAACTTCCCAGGGGGGTAGGGAAAAGTGAGATGCTACATGTACATAGAAAGGTGGTAGTTGAAGAGAAGACAAGAGCGAATGAAGGCGAAGAGAGAAGGGACGGAGTAAGCAGGGGCGGCGAACAAATAAAGAATGTCTACTAATATCAGTGACCATTCTATAAATGGAAGGATTGCGGAGATCATGAGAGCGTACATAGTAGCGCAGGCAATGGGCATCACGGCGATCGGATAAGGATGGAACGTTCGCTTCTGCATAGAGGCTTTCGACAGGGGAAGAGCGAAAAGCACCAAGGCATAAACGTAATCCTTGGTGATGAATGGGGTTAAGGCTAGAGAGAGTAGCAGGAGATGCCGCTGAATAGATCTGGTCACCATAATCAAGTTTCGATAAAATAAGGGTGGAATGTAGGTGAAGGAGGGTTCGACGATCAGCTCCCCACGAAAGATGAGCAAGGGTTTTAAGAAGGTTCAGCCGGCTGTGACAAGTTGCCTTCAGAGAGGTAATGTGAGGTTTCCAGGATAACCTACGATCAAAGAGGAGGCCCAGAAACTTGACTGTATCACGTTCAGGGATACGTGAGCCATAGAGGTACAAAGGATGATCAGAGATGACAGAGCGTCTAGTGAAAGTGATTTGGTGGGTTTTAGTGCTGGAAAATTTAAACCCATGTGTGGTGGCCCAATTGGAAACACGGTCGACTGCATGCTGGAGAGAAACTGTAAGGAGGTGACAGTCAGCGCCTGCACAGGCAATAGCGAAGTCATCAACATAGAGTGATGACCAAATATTTGATGGAAGACTAGAGGCCAAATCATTAATAGCAAGGAGAAAAAGTGTTGTGCTCAGAACACATCCCTGGGGGACACCTTCAGCTTGGACAAAGTCCGGGGAGAGCACATTATTAACCCGAACACGGAAATGCCTGTCAGTTAAAAAGTTCTTAAGGAAGGATGGTAGATTGCCTCGAAGGCCTAAGGAGTGGGCTTGGGCTAAAATATTATACCTCCAAGTTGTGTCATATGCCTTCTCAAGGTCAAAAAATATGGCAATAACTGAGTGGTTATTCGCAAAGGCATTACGAACATACGTATCCAAGCGCAGTAAGGGGTCTATGGTAGAACGTCCCTTACGAAAGCCATATTGACGAGTGGAGAGACTGTTGTGTGTCTCTAAATACCACACTAAACGTCTATTTACTAGACGTTCCATTACTTTGCAAACTGCACTGGTAAGAGCAATGGGACGATAGTGGGTGCTGCTTTCATAACTTCACTCGTTCTGGGATTCATTTAAGTCTTCGTAGACCCAACATGTTCAGTCCTTTCTATCTGTTCAGAAATCTGAGCTTTCATTTTAACACCTTTACTTTCAATTAGCTGAAAATGAACAGTGAAAAGCTATCTTTTACATATGATTTAAACTCCAGCTTTTGTAGATTTTCTCTCAGAAGCACTGTCATTAGCAAAGAGCAACTGTGACAATTTCCTCTTCATGTAATTTATTATTATTATTATAATCAAGGGGGAAGCGCTAAACCCGGAGGATTATACAGCGCCTGGGGGGGGGATATGTGGAAGGCATTCAGGCTTAATTCGGGGAACTGGAGCACAGATCCAATTCCCTAAATCAAGAGCCCCTCACCAACATCAAGGAACCTTCCTTGAGGGGCCCCTTCATGTAATTTAGATTATCCCTAAAACTCATTTACAACTCCATTCATATACATTCAAGCACCAGAGTAACATTACACACACCTATCCGAGGCTGCTTGTATTGGAAAGGACTCATCTTTTACTTACCACGAGCCTCACTCAAACGTACTTCACAGATTTCAACAACTTACCACCTATTCCATAAATGTGCACCACCTCATTGCTCTACTACAGTGGAACCTTGGTACTCTAAGAATTCGGTATTCAAATGCTTTGTTCAGTATAAAAAAAAAAAAAAAAAAATCGCTCGGTAGTCAACCGTTTTCTTGGCATTTGACCAAACACGACTTGCCAGAACTTCGCTGTAAACCGTTTCGTGTTTCTTCGCATTTCTTTTTTTTATATTATATGTATAAATAAGTCACCTTGGGGCCTAAGAAGATTAGTGATAACAGCCAACCAAAAAGAAAATTGGTTGGGAAAAATTTGTTCGGTACTCGAACAGCCTTCTGGAATGAATCAAGTTCGAGTAATGAGATTCCACTGTACATTTACTTTCATGCACAGGACAGCTCTTGTTCCTTATGTAAATAGTGGACACTAAATTTAAGTGCAGATACTATTCACATGTATTTTCTTACATTCCTAAACAACTTTTCTTTATCATTCTTTTAATGCTGTTATATTTAGGAGTGAGTAATAAACCCATAGGGGTCATGCAGCACCTGGAGAATGGGAGGCAATCAAGTTTGATCCAAGAGAGTGGAGAAAAATTTTAGTTCTTTGAAGGGACCACTATTCTTAATAGGCTCATTTCTTTACACTATTATAATCATATTGATGTTCTTTGCCAAACCTCAGTTATCTTCCATACATATATTACGTGTGTTAATCTTTCCAAAACTATCCCCACCTGCTCTTTGCATTTGTTTTAAACCCATCCATCCATACTGCTTCACCAACTTCTGGTTTTAGTGCTTTATTTTATTATAATAATAATTCACAAACTTATTCTATACTTGCCTTTTTGACTCTGTCTACTAACATTTTTCTCTATTATATAGGTGGTGGCTTAGCAGCGGAAGGCGAGATGATTGAAGTGGTGGAGTTGTCCTTGGCTGAACTAAAAGTTTTATTGAAGCAATCAGAAGTGAACTGTCCTGGAGGCCTTCTGTTTGGTCTAATGTGGTTTTTGCAACATAAAGCACCTCAAGAGTAGCATATCAGTATTATATGCACAACACAAATTGAAGGACCTCATATTTTTGTACAAATACTCTACAGCCATTTTTTAATATACAAGAAAAACATTATTTTATCACTATGGCTGTGTAATTCTCTTGTTAATCACACCTCATTAATCCTGAATCATAGGGACCAGGAGCTTTCCAATAAGATTTTCTGATCGACACAAGGAAAGTGTTGCCGAGCATAATTCCTTTGAGGGGGAAGAGGGTTGACGAAGTCGAAAGGTTTCTAAAGAACAAAAGGGCACAATACACAAATAACCTGCACATAGGAAAGAGGAGCTTACAACGATGTTTTGGTCCGACTTTGGACTATTTACAAAGCCTAAGTGTAGGTTATTTATGTACTGATTACCTGTAACCCTTAAGGGTTTAGTTCTCCATGAGTATGATTACAAAAGCATGGAGGTTGAGCTCTTGTTAGTAGCAGTCGTAGTTTGAAAAAAAAAAAATTGTGTATTAATGGCGAAACGTAAATAATGAATAAAGCCAGGACTTGGCAACCATGGGAGAAGTTTCTAGGGACTTCCATGGATTGTATTTCTGAAAGGTATCTTAGGTTCACAGTAGGAAAGCCCTGAAGCAGCAAAGGTTGGAGGGCAGCAAGTGTAGACATCCTCAGTGATGTCTAGCCCAAATGTGTAATTGCCAGAGGTGGTATCATGAGATATACTACATTTGCAAAGGCATTGTCTTGGTTCAGAATCTTTCAGGAAGTGTTTATTCGTGGGGAAGAGTGTGTGGGTAGTGCTAAACCCATGTGGATAACATGGCACTAATTATTATTATTATTATCAAAACTAAGCACTAAACTTCCGGGGTCATGTGTCACTGCATGGCACTAAACAGTAGAAAATTATTGCAACCAAAACTGGTGTCAAAAATGGTAGAAAAGTAGTGTGGGAGGGGAAATGGGGTAGTGAAAAGTGCCAAGATAAAGACAAGGTTGGTGTAGTATTTTGGGTTCATCAAGGAGAAGGATTGGATTTGTGCTCCAATTCCCTGAATTAAGCCTGAATGTTTTCCACCCTTTCCCCCACAGGTGCAGTATAATCCCTACAGGTTTACCGTTTCCCCCATAATAATCGAAGAGGAAGGAAGGAGAGGGGAAGGTTCCCTGTATCACTAACTTACTGAGGTCATGACTGCATACATAGTGTTGCACATGCATTGTCTTCATTATACAAACCAGTTTACAGCTGCACTGAAGGATAACATAGTTCAAAACAGCCAACACTGACATCTTATGAATAATGAAAAAAAAATATGGTAATAAAAGTTAATACAGTATTGATATGTTGCTGCTTGGTTATCAGTACAATGAATGAACCTGCATTTCCACACCAAAGGCCAATGAAGTTGAGAGCAACCGAGAGCTTTCTCACTATCCATCCTCTGGCAGTATGCATCTTCACTACCAAGTGCAGAATAACACTGCAAAGAGCATGGATAACCTCTTAGAAGGTCCAGATACAACTGAACTTGTGCCAAGAAACCGAAGAGCAGTTTTATTTAGAATTATATTTGCAGTTGATTGGATAACTCCATTAGTTGCTCTTGGCCATGAAATGACAGGTGTGGAACAAAAACTTCAAATAAATTGCATATCCAAGTCAGAGGTACTTGGGGAAGGGTGGGGAGAGATCAAGAAAATGTATTTTTTTCTTCGAATTTTTGCAGTAGTATTGGATAACAATCAGTTTGCATTCATGTAATTTAACTGGAATGCTGCATTTTACTTTAATAATGGTTTCAACCTTTTTATGTTCAATTAAAGTGTGGCACCGACACCCAAGAGGCTTAAATTCAGTTCATTCAAAGCTGAAAAAATGTCCACCAGGCATACTAGGTTTTGTAAACCAGTATTCGTGAAGGCAAGTAAAATGGATTTTCCACAGACAGCTGTTGCAATTATCTTGGTTCAAAAAGCCTTGTCTTGTCAGCATTACTGCATGACAGCCAACACACTTCACTATGGGGGGATCAAGTCTTGAATTTGTTGTCCATCTAGCTGCATAAGCAGACAAGCTTTGAAGAAGCTTCCCATTTTCTTTAAATCAGTGAGCATTGACTTAAGCTTATCTGGCTTGTCTTTAACAGCAAGGGCCTCTTTGAATGCTGTAGTGTACCCAGGACACTGATAATGTGACTTTTCTGATATATTTCCCATCATTGATATTTATTCCCATGCACCCAGTTGCTTCCATTAGTTCTGAAGATAATGCTCATCAGATTAAAGTCTTGGACTTTTCACTCTCCCTGGCTGCCTCATTCATACAATAGGGCTCCAATACATTTCTTCCCCCTGTCTGACCCTCTAATTCACTTTTGTTTCCCTATTTCATTCTGAATAAGAAGTCACTACAGAGTGGCTAGAACAATTCATTGTTCCTCCATTTCTCTGGCCCTCTTCATTGCTAGTGATGGCAATACTAGCCTTCTCTGCAGCAGATGTGGCTGTGTACTGCTCTTCACAATTGTTTTAATGGTTTGGTTCTGTTTTTAAAGGGAACCACTTTAAGTGTGATTATTTTTAATAATAGCTCTTATGTATACTTATCAATACATGGAGAATTCTGATTTGTTTTTCTTTATTCCAGCTTCATTATAATCAGTGCAAATGCAAAGAACAGGTCCCACAATCTTATCTGAAAATACAAAATAATGAACACAGCATTTAGACACACCACCTTCCCACTATGATTATTACAGTAATAACATCTTGGGAGAGGGAGGACTAAACCTGTAGGGATCATACAACACCTGGGGAAATGGGAGGCAATAACTACCCTCAGAGATGGTGCCTTGATGCTCTACCCATGAGGAACCCTGCTATGAATAAAACTGACCCTTGTGGGTTTAGCATTTAGTTATGATTATAATAAATAATATGAATAGAGCTGGCAAACTGACCTCTTACTTTTGCACACAAAATATGTCGTGAAAATTTATGGAAAATGCCGTAAGCATAGGACAATTTTAATATATGCATTGCCATCACTAGTTGTCAACCGTTGGCTCGGGCACTATAATCAGCATTGCTAAGCAAGTCTTTATACATTTTAAGGCTTTTAAGCTTAAATTTTACTCTGGTATGAAGTGTAATAAATGTGACTGCAGGTTAAGGCCTAATAACTTTAATTACCAAGTTTCATAAACAATATTAATGCTGGTGCCACTCTTTCATCTAACAAGTGTTTTAGAGACTAGACCAAAATTCAGCAGTCTGACTATGGTTATCTATTCATAGGTTTGTCTTATGAGAAAATTCCAACGTTCATTTTGAAATATTCATTTTGCTATAGTGAATTTCCAGTTCAAGGGAGACACCTATAAAGAGGAGAGCACATTACATGACAAACCTTCAATTATTTTAATTATCATTTTTTTTTTTTATTTTTTTTTTTTATTATCACACCGGCCGATTCCCACCAAGGCAGGGTGGCCCGAAAAAGAAAAACTTTCACCATCATTCACTCCATCACTGTCTTGCCAGAAGGGTGCTTTACACTACAGTTTTTAAACTGCAACATTAACACCCCTCCTTCAGAGTGCAGGCACTGTACTTCCCATCTCCAGGACTCAAGTCCGGCCTGCCGGTTTCCCTGAATCCCTTCATAAATGTTACTTTGCTCACACTCCAACAGCACGTCAAGTATTAAAAACCATTTGTCTCCATTCACTCCTATCAAACACGCTCACGCATGCCTGCTGGAAGTCCAAGCCCCTCGCACACAAAACCTCCTTTACCCCCTCCCTCCAACCCTTCCTAGGCCGACCCCTACCCCGCCTTCCTTCCACTACAGACTGATACACTCTTGAAGTCATTCTGTTTCGCTCCATTCTCTCTACATGTCCGAACCACCTCAACAACCCTTCCTCAGCCCTCTGGACAACAGTTTTGGTAATCCCGCACCTCCTCCTAACTTCCAAACTACGAATTCTCTGCATTATATTCACACCACACATTGCCCTCAGACATGACATCTCCACTGCCTCCAGCCTTCTCCTCGCTGCAACATTCATCACCCACGCTTCACACCCATATAAGAGCGTTGGTAAAACTATACTCTCATACATTCCCCTCTTTGCCTCCAAGGACAAAGTTCTTTGTCTCCACAGACTCCTAAGTGCACCACTCACTCTTTTTCCCTCATCAATTCTATGATTCACCTCATCTTTCATAGACCCATCCGCTGACACGTCCACTCCCAAATATCTGAATACGTTCACCTCCTCCATACTCTCTCCCTCCAATCTGATATTCAATCTTTCATCAATATACCTAAATATCTGTTCTGAGTTTTTCAAGGATGTCCTTTCAGTGTTAGCACAAAGACCATCTTGATAATTCAAGAATTCCCTGAACAGCCACCAGATGGTTATTCTGGGAACTCAATTTTAACAGTTTGGTAAATTTACATAATTTATCTAAGCAATTTTAAAATTAATGGAAAGATATTTTCATATACTGGTCAAAAACAAAATGGCAGGTAAGAAAACCTAAAGTAACCCAACTCGGAGTGACAAAACCCTCGGGTAATTGCTGGGAATGGCAAAACCCTAAAGTAACTACTGGGAAAAACAAAACCCTAAAGTAACTATTGGGAATGACAAACATCTGAGGTAACGGTTAGTGATACCTAATAATGCAGAAATATCAAAAATACATTAGGATGTAAAATAACCAAAGGTCTATTCACACATTTTCCTTTTCACTTTAATTCATATACAGGGATACTTTAAGCCATCAAATATCTAGAATATACTTTCAAATCTGCATTGATAGCACTTCAAATGCTGTACGAAATTCATTTTACTTCAAACCTCTTGAATATATATTATTTTTAAAGGGGTGGACCGGTAAGCCAGTGGAAGGCCTCGGTCAGATGACCAAATCTCCAAAGGCGGGTTATCATCTGACTAAGACCCGCGTCAAGAAACACTTGTCCTGTTTCCTGACGAACCTTACCTAGCCTAATCTAAACCTCTTGAGTTATGTTGTCACCACTCATTAGGTACAATAATATGCTCTCATTTTTCGTGCATCTATGGAATTAGCTAGATTGTAGCCTAAATTCTTTTGAACATTATGCCTCAGTCAATAACAACATTTTCTGCCATATCTCTAACTTAAGATTTATTACCAATTCATTTGAACCTCTTCTCATTGCATAACAAGTTATTTGAAGTTTTGTCGCTCTTCCTATACTTGCACTACATAGTCTTAGATTAGCAGGTACTTCTTCCTAAAACAAGCATTTAGACATTTCGAAATAAATTTTCTCCCAAATCATCAACACAATCTTTCTCTCAGCCTTTTCTATATACATTTCTCATTAATACATATTCAATAGTTCATGCTTAATATTTTGATTACATTATTTATAAGCATATTTATTCTGGTAGAATCCATTTACTTCTTAATAGTTATTAAAAGTTTATTTAGCAATACCTATATACAAATAAGAGCAATGATGTTATAATATTTAGCAACAATTATTTACTTTATATGAAAAATGCACAATATTATTGCACATAATTTGCTGAATGTCTCACATGGCATTTTCTTCAGTATTTTTATAAATCATAATTTTGAGAGGAAAAGTTCATATTCTATAACCACTGCATGTCAGTTATGCTTACCAAATTTGCTCAATGTATAATATAAACACTATTAATTTTTTATATGTGAAACTTTCTCATGCACAAAGGGAATGCAAACATAGTCTACAAAGTAATTACAACTGTATTTACCTGAAGTAACAAAAATGTATCTAGGTAACAGCCATAAATGGATGGGAAAGGAAGAGAGGCCTCAATAGTGAGGAGGAAAAGAAAAAGGACAGACTGACACTGTCATTTGGAACAGTGAAGGGGGCAGAAGCATGACTCCTTGACAGTGCTCCTGCTCAGGACATCACTGTCATATTAAACTGTGTCCTTGAGCAAATAGCTGCTCCAAAATAACTTGCTATTCTTTTATTTACTTTAAGAATCATGTGGAGCATCTCCAGTATCTACAAAGAAAAAGGCTTTAACAATTTTTTTTACTACATTGGCCAACAGTCACCCAATGTAGGTTGACCTAAAAGAGAGGACACACATTCACAATCATTCACTCTGTAGCTGTCTTGCCAGAAGTGTACAGGTATTACAATTCAGATAACCCTCTGAACAGTAATATCCCACTCCTATGAACTGCAGGCACTGTACTTCCCACCTCAAGAATTGAAGCCAGGTAACCAGTTTCACAATTTTAACATGCTCACACCCCCAATACTATATCAAACTCTAAAAACCACTTATCTTCGCTCACTTCAAGCTAACGTGCTTAAACACACCTGGATGCTTAGGCCTCTACCACCTACAACTTCTCCCTCCCCCCCTTTTCCCTGACATTTCATAAGACAACCCCTATTCCTCCTCTCCTTAATTTATACACTCTTGATGCTATTCGTGCCATCCTTTCTATATTGCCAAACCACCTCAACAACCCCTTTGCCTTCTGAATTATATGTTTTGTAACCCCGCAGTTTTCTAATTACTATGCTCCTCTTTCTCTGCATATTCATGAACCAAATATTGCTCTCCAACATGATCTCTTCAGCTTCCTCATTGCAATGTTTCAAGACCGTGTCTCACACCCATACTAGTGCTGGTTCCACTATACTCTGGTATATTTCCCTTTTTGCCACCATAAAGCTTTTCTTACCACAGAAGCCTCAACAGACCAGCTACCTACTCCCCCCCCCCCCAAATCACCTTTTCTGTGGTTCACGTCATCTTTCAATAAACCATTTTAACAGATATCCAGTACTTCAGTACCTAAACTTTTTGTAACTTATCAGGCTGCTCTTTTCTATGTTCACTTTTAGTTGACTTCTTTTGAACACCCACTTAAATACCACTAACCTTTGTAACTTTTCTTAAGAATCTCCCAAAAAAGAACTGTCAATGAGAGAGAGTAACTGATGATTCCCACTGTATTAAAATTATTTTTCAATTTCAAACCTTTCCCCAACACTAGTATACACTTTTTTTTTAATAACCCCATCTATCAATATAATGAACCACCATAAAGCCATTACACACAACTAAGGCCTACTTCCTGAAAATAGTGCCCTTCTTTCCTACACACCTTAAAATTTAAAATTACTTGCAAATCTGACCTCCACTCACCCAGGTACATAGAATGTATCAGTGGCCAACAGAAGAGGAATGATGCATCGCTATTACAAAGTATTATCTGAAGTGGTCATGTTAATCAGCCAGATGTAAAACTCCACACAAGCAACTATGTAGATTATGCATGTTGTTTTTTGCATGGTTAAAATTATAATGGGTATCAACTACCAAAATATGCAAGTTTGTCCCATTTAAATTTTGACTCTAATCTTATTAACACTACCTGGCCTGAGACAAGATATATGCAAGACACTCAACACTGATCCAGTTTCAACTTTATCTTTCACACTATCAACACAGGAGCATTGCACAATGCCAAAGTCCTAGGCACAATTTATTTCTTCAGATCACACAGAAGGGTTCTGCATGTCAATTATCACAAGAAAGAAGCAATGCCTTTATATGGAATTCAGCATATGCTTCTTCAACATTTATAAATTAAGCAATAGCTTTTATGATCATACAAAAAAGAAACAATAATAAAATCAAATCTACTTTTTAAAAAGGTGAATGCTACTTCATTTCAAACCTATGATTGAACAAATTTACCAAGCTCTTACAGGTCCAGTATGTAAATTTCCAAAAAGCAAAATTTTCAAGTACCACATTTCTAACTTAATCCTAAAATTAATAAATTTTGACCATAAATACCCAGTGTAATAGTCACAAAATAACAATTTAATTCATCTAGTAATTATAGAAAGCTTTATAAGTTTAATATTGATACAATTTTGTAGTCAACCTGAAAGCATTCATTATATATATTCTTAAGTTATCTTCATCACACCGGATGACCGAGCATTTCTTCAAGGTCATTATAATAGTGTGTCACGGTTATTAAACTCAATATATTCACTCTCCGGAAACATGGCAGAAAGAAAAATTTGAAGACTGTCACAAAGCCAATGTAATTTTTCAGATTTAGATAATTAAAAACTCAAATTGGAATACATATCTCAATCACTGCAGCACTCAGAGTATTAGGTCATATTTAGCAGCCTGTCAATTATAGTACAGTACCTTGGAAAATGCCTTTCAATGCACTTGCTGTCCATTGCATTAGTCTCAAGACAAGTGTCAAGTCAGTCATGTCAGCCATCTCACTGGCTTTCATCTATGCTGTCCATCATGTCAGCTGAAGAATCTGGAAAAGTCTACCAGCGCTCTGGTAATTTCCTTAGTGCGCTCTGCCTGTGTGACAGCCTTGTGGAACTCTACCAACTCAGTTTGAGTAATTGCCTCCACACCACCGGAATTCTTTGTTGGTAACACTTTCAACTTGGCCTCTAACCACAGACAAAATTTTGGACGGTCAAATTGCATAATCTGTAAAAATAACATTTGGGAAAATAGAGAAAACTAATACTTATATCACCAAACATTTCACACAAATATACATACAAGATAAAATGTTATACAAAATATTTATATCATTAAACATTTCACACAAAAATATGTACAAGATATAATGTTAAGGGAAAGGAGTAATAAAACAATAAAAAACTGACCTGGAAGAAAGTTTCAGCAACATCATGATGCATATATTGAGGGAGAATGAAGATGGCTGCATTAATGAGGTTGCTCACTAGACTCTCACCATGAGTATTAAAAATATTTACGACCAGCGTGTGTCGAGTTTCGAAATTCGGTCGGTCTTCGTGTTTACGTCCTGCCTCCAATAGATCTTGAAAGAACTTCAATACAGCTGCATTTGCTTCCTAAAAAAAAAAAAATTACACGGGAAAGGGTAAGAGGCATTAGTTTACAGTGTGAAGGTAGCTGAATACAATAAAAAGATTTATATACATTTTTTCCTTTATTTAACTTTGGTACACTCAACATAGAGAGGGGCATGTGAAGACAGATCAAAGGAAGAGAAAGTGAAGGATCTAAACTAACATTGGCTCAGCAGCTAAGATGAAGGAAGGGAAAGCTGAATGACTACAAGAAGTCATGAAGGAGCTCTTTAAGACAACTCTTCAAAGTACGTACTTGAAAACAAGCAGAACAAAGCAGTAAAAATTGCAAATACAAGAACTTTAAAACAATGACAGAAAACTGTTGCTCTTTAAGGGTAATTTTCCTGTCAATTTTCTTCCCAAGGTTAGAAGAGAAAACCCAGTAAACAACAACAGTTCTATCAGAAAGGAGTCTTAAGAAAGATTATAAAACTGACAAAGTGATAAGAGAAAGACCATGGCAGAAAGGAAACCTTTAATGAGAGAAAGTTTCAACTGTAGAGCAAGCTTTTCTAAGTTTTTAGGCTCTCAGAATCTACAGTCCAGATTTCCAGGAAGAGTCCCTCAAAAATCACCACTTTCATATCAAATTATAGAAGGAAAGCACAGAAAATAACCATGCCTCCCACCCAACTTTTTTTTAATCTTCCCTACTTCCACTGTACATACCTGAGAATACCTTTAAGTTACAACCCTTAAACTGTGTAAGACTTACTGGTGTGCAGGGAACCAATCTGTGTATGACTTACATGCCAAATTTCTGCAGCTTCAAATATGCCACCTGTAACCACTTTAGGCTTCAGCCCAACTGTCTGGGTCACCTATCACCATACACCTGGCAAAAACATCTAGGACCAGGCAGATCCATACAGCACTTCATGGAAAACACAAGTAAACAATGCACCATCACCCCTTTAGCCACAATCAAGACACTTTATATATTCAAAACTTATTTCCTAAAACAAATGATAGAGATAATAGGTAGCACTAATAAAGGGACTCAATAAAACCAGTTAGCCAGACTTGAATCCATAAGGTGGAATGTGCAGTGTATACACTGAAGGATGTTACAGTTTGGAGGGGTCATCTGAACTGTGAAGTCAGTACCCTTTTGACAAAACAGTGATTGAATGAGTAGCAGTGGAAATGTTTTTTTCATTGGGTCACCCTACCTTGGTGGGAGATTACCAGTGTTAAACAAAACATTTTTTTTTAACACGGCAGTTTCCCACTGAGGCAGGGTGAAGTAAAAATGTGCGTCAATTTACAGTGAATAGTGCAGCTGGGATTAAGGATCAATGTGTTTCTTACATTTTAAGTACTAAAACACCTTGAAACACAGCAGGGAGTGAATCTGACAAGCAGCAGATTGAGAGGCAGGATTAGGAACCAAAACTAGACTCCTGAAACCACATATGAAGGGCATAAACAGGCAAGTACACCTATTATATCACAGTACTGTACATAGTGCTACACACTGAAAATAAAAAGGCTTAATTTGGTGTAAATCAACAGGAAAACTTAAATACTGCTATGTACATTCATGATGAAGATTGAGACACTTATGCAGCATATGGAAATCTTTATTCAGGAAACGTTTCGGCACACAGTGGCTTCATCAGTCCAATCAGTCGGTTTTTCAAACAATTCATCACATATGTACATTCATGTTGATGAGTTATCATATACTGCCAACTACAACCCTCCATAAAATGGTAAGTTATCGTCTGACGTCTCAACATTAAAATCTAAATTTTATTACAATTGTATTCATTTATTAATCTCATACTGTGAAATGCTAAATTAAGAATAGAAATAATGAAGCATACCTTGTGGTCCAGCATGCATGCTTGAAGTCCACACTCCAAAATTGTATTTAAGGCTGAACACTGAAGGAAGGCTACTGGTGCTCGCTGAAGGAATCTGAAAGATAATATGTATTCATAGTGTGTTGTTGTACAAAAAAGTTAGATATTAATCACCACCCAGCTTGCTACATATCATAGGAATCTGTACACAAATAAAACACACTTTTTTTTTAACACGCTACCCGTTTCCCACTGAGGCAGGGCGATCCAAAGAAGAAACACACTTCATCATTCACACTAACTCTCTCTAGCCAGAGGCATGCAGGTATGACAGTTTAGATGGCACTCTAAACAGCAAATATCCCAAACTCCTTTAGAGTACAGGCACTGTACTTCCCACTTACAGGACTCAAGTCCCACTAACTGGTTTCCCTGAAACCCTTCACAAAATATTACCTTGCTCACACTCCAACAGCTCGTCAAGTCCCAAAAACCATTCGTCTCCACTCACTCCTATCTAAGCACATATAAATTTGATAAAAGTTAATGCAAAAGCATTAACCTCTCTATTTCTTGGACTAACTGAGGGGAAAGAGTAGCCAGTAATGACAATTATGGTGGACAGAGAAAAGATTATCTTACCATGGTTGTTACAAAACAATAATAAACAATTCTGCAACCAAAAGACTTTGTCCAGTTCCTCAATCTACTAATCCACCAGATATTGTTCTGTATTTCCAAAGTCTGTTCAATGGAGGGTTTACTGCATATTAAAAACTGAGCCAATTTATCTACAGGGGTAACTAGTTTAAAAAGAGAGCAAGGTTTTCCACTGTCTTAAGAGGTCAAACTATCCACTGGGTCAACAGGTCCAAAAAACAGTAAACCTTTTCTTTCCTTACACTGTTAAATTTCCAGGCTGACATATATTATCCCATCTCATTTTATTTCCAAGCATAGCCCTATAACTAAATTCACCTAATTAGCTAATTTACAGAAAAATGTCTTATAATGGATAAAAAAAAAAACACTAAATTCTGAAACTTGTGTATCAATACCTGACCTGATCCAGTCTCAGTTTATCTGTCACACTATCAACACATGAGCACTGTCTGACCACTGAATAGTGAAAAAAATAGAGCATGAATATACAGTGGTCTTTTTATAAATCAATTTAAAATCTAGTATCTTTTGTCTACAATTTGACTTACGAGAAAAGTAAGAACACTTGCATGTATTTCTTTTATTATTTTGCTTCCATTATGAACAATTTCATGATATATGATACATATTTTAACAAACCCCTCCTTAATTATATTTAGGGGAAAGCACTAAACCTGTAGGGTAGGAAACTGGATTTCATTCAAGGAGAAAACAGGTTAAATTCCTTGGAACAAGAGCCACTCACCATGATCATGGCACCTCCTATGAGGTGTTCCCCTTTCTCCTTAAACAATACTATACACAATAAAAGTTTATAAAGAAAAAGTGGAAAAGCCTACCTGGCACACAATCTAAACCAATCATCAACAGTATCAGGATGATCTCTGAATCCATTAGGCTGTGTGAGAAGGATGAAGGTTGGCTGTGTAAAAGCTTCCAGCATGGCCAAGAGGCCTGTTACACAACCAGGCTCACTTGCGTATTCATCCACCAGAATGCTACCCAGGTACAGGAAACAACTGTGCCCATGTGCAGCATACAATCCAACAATCTGTCAAAATGGAAGTTAATAAATCAAGTACAAAGTATGTTAAGTAAAAAGGACACAAATGCAACTAATGTGACATTTTATTGTGGCAACGTTTCGCTCTCCGAGAGCTCTGTCAAGCCGTAATGGTCTTGACAGCTCCTGGAAAGCGCAACGTTGCCACAATACAATGTAACATTAGTTGCATTTGTGTCATTTTACTTAACATATTGTCGGTAATTCTACCAATATTAATACAAGTACAAAGTAATTATAAGGTAACGTACAATGCTAGGATGTTTGAGACTAATTTATGAATAAAGCATCCTTCATTGAGGACAATAGAAGCATTATTACATTTAAGAGGACACATTAAATCCACCGAGATTATATAGCACCTGTGGGAATGGGAGGCAACTGGGTTTGATCCAAGGAAGTTTAGAAAAGGTTCAATTCTTTGAATCAAGAGCCCTTCACCAGTCGCTCCTTGCAGGGCAAGGATAGTGCAATAACAATGAGCGACTAATAATTCCCTTGATTTTCCCGATAAATTTTTTTGAAGAATGACAATAAAACTAAGTTCTCAATTTATCATCACACACTGGCCAACTCCCACAAAGGTAGGATAAAAAAAAAAAAATCACCACCATTGAATCAATAAGTATCTTGCCTGAAGTGGGCAGACATTACAATTCAACTGATCCTCTGAAGTGCAACAACCACACCACCATCTAAGTGGAGGCACTGTACTTCCCAACTCCAGAACTCAAAAGTCTCCCAATCCTTTTATAAATGTTACCCTGCTCACACTCCAACGGAGCAACAAGCCATTAGAATGGTGTCCACCGGTTAATCTCAATGGAATCTGGAGTCAACATCACATTAAATAACAGGAAAATATAGCTCATGCAATCAGCTGGACATTTATACTTGCTGGTGGAGACAATCTTACTAGTCCTACCAGATGAAAAGGTTTAAGTGAAAAAGTGAAATATTTTCCACTTGCTTAGTTGTTCAATACCTGTTCAACAAGGGGTGAGAGAAGTGGTGCCGAGTGCTGATGCACACAGCGTACTGCAAACCGCAAGCAGCGGCAGCAATGCTCCATTACCCGTAAATCAGAACTGTATCTCTGGAACGCCAGTGAGAGTGTTGGCCAAACCTGCGGATAATATCATGATCACAAATCTGGGCATAAATTAAAATAAAAAAAGTCACAATATTCTAATATTTGTAGAAATTTTAATTTTGGTATGATTCACTAATTTTTATTTATATATACACTGCTATCTCTTAATAACCCACCTCCATAACCACTTCCTGACATGGATGTTGCTCTCCATTTTGGACAATTGGATTAACATTTCTAAATATCGCAGCCAACCGATCCAACCACACCACAGGATCTGATTTTGTGTTCTTTTCTATTGGTATGTTTTCCTGTAAGAGAAAATCAGAAATAATGAACAGAAGTTTAAACAGAAACCAGCTCTAAAAAAACAAACAAGAGTAATTACTGCACTCAAGCAGATGTGCAATAAAATCCTAAATTTAGTGAGGAACAGTTGAGAGATGTATAGCAATCTTAGTGAAGAGTAAAACTTGTAAAGTGGAGCCTGCCTGTAATAAATGGACTGCTTATTCCCAGACTAGGAAACCTTTAGATATGTGACATACAGAAGACTTTTGTAAACTGGAAATGCAAGCTAGGTTAATGAGTGAAATATTAGGTTAAATGCAACTAATAATTCCAGGAATAAACAAGAATAAAGTTCATGTCCATTTTGCCAAAAATAAGAAATGATTTTGGAGATCATTGAGCTGAGAAGGCCTAGGGGACAAGTTTAATTTAACATTTCAGAACAAACGAGGGGTTATTAGATGGGAAGGTGGAGATGTCAACACAAACATTTACCTCAATTAGTTTCTGAATATGAGACACTTGAACCAAACAGAGCTTTTTCATATCTTCTTTAATTCTTTCTTTAGGAAATCTTCCAAGAATTGATGCTACTCCCTTCAGAAGCCCAACCACCGCCTCATTACTGATGCTGAACGAGTCAAGAGAGGCTATTATGTGCAGCAAGATTACAGGCATGTCTTGCTACTTCTACTTACACTTAGGTCACACTACACATACATGTACACATTTATTTATACACACTCATCTGAGTTTTCTTTGATTTTATCTTAATAAATTGTCAAAGTGGGAAGTCTGAATGTGCGTGGATGTTGTGCAGATGATAAGAAAGAGATGATTGTGGATGTTATGAATGAGAAGAAGCTGGATGTCCTGGCTTTAAGTGAAACAAAGCTGAAGGGGGTGGGAGAGTTTCAGTGGAGAGGAATAAATGGGATTAGGTCAGGGGTTTCAAATAGAGTTAGAGCTAAAGAAGGAGTAGCAATAATGTTGAAGGATAAGCTATGGCAGGAAAAGAGGGACTATAAATGTATTAATTCAAGGATTATGTGGAGTAAAATAAAGATTGGATGTGAAAAGTGGGTTATAATAAGCGTGTATGCACCTGGAGAAGAGAGAAGTGTAGAGGAGAGAGAGAGATTTTGGGAAATGTTGAGTGAATGCGTGGGGAGTTTTGAATCAAGTGTGAGAGTAATGGTGGTTGGGGATTTCAATGCTAAAGTGGGTAAAAATGTTATGGAAGGAGTAGTAGGTAAATTTGGGGTGCCAGGGGTAAATGTAAATGGGGAGCCTTTAATTGAGCTATGTGTAGAAAGAAATTTGGTAATAAGTAATACATATTTTATGAAAAAGAGGATAAATAAATATACAAGGTATGATGTAGCACGTAATGAAAGTAGTTTATTAGATTATGTATTGGTGGATAAAAGGTTGATGGGTAGGCTCCAGGATGTACATGTTTATAGAGGGGCAACTGATATATCGGATCATTATTTAGTTGTAGCTACAGTTAGAGTAAGAGGTAGATGGGAAAAGAGGAAGGTGGCAACAACAAGTAAGAGGGAGGTGAAAGTGTATAAACTAAGGGAGGAGGAAGTTCGGGTGAGATATAAGCGACTATTGGCAGAAAGGTGGGCTAGTGCAAAGATGAGTAGTGGGGGGGTTGAAGAGGGTTGGAATAGTTTTAAAAATGCAGTATTAGAATGTGGGGCAGAAGTTTGTGGTTATAGGAGGGTGGGGGCAGGAGGAAAGAGGAGTGATTGGTGGAATGATGAAGTAAAGGGTGTGATAAAAGAGAAAAAGGTAGCTTATGAGAGGTTTTTACAAAGCAGAAGTGTTATAAGAAGAGCAGAGTATATGGAGAGTAAAAGAAAGGTAAAGAGAGTGGTGAGAGAGTGCAAAAGGAGAGCAGATGATAGAGTGGGAGAGGCACTGTCAAGAAATTTTAATGAAAATAAGAAAAAATTTTGGAGTGAGTTAAACAAGTTAAGAAAGCCTAGGGAAAATATGGATTTGTCAGTTAAAAACAGAGTAGGGGAGTTAGTAGATGGGGAGATGGAGGTATTGGGTAGATGGCGAGAATATTTTGAGGAACTTTTAAATGTTAAGGAAGAAACAGAGGCAGTAATTTCATGCACTGGTCAGGGAGGTATACCATCTTTTAGGAGTGAAGAAGAGCAGAATGTAAGTGTGGGGGAGGTACGTGAGGCATTACGTAAAATGAAAGGGGGTAAAGCAGCTGGAACTGATGGGATCATGACAGAAATGTTAAAAGCAGGGGGGGATATAGTGTTGGAGTGGTTGGTACTTTTGTTTAATAAATGTATGAAAGAGGGGAAGGTACCTAGGGATTGGCAGAGAGCATGTATAGTCCCTTTATATAAAGGGAAAGGGGACAAAAGAGACTGTAAAAATTATAGAGGAATAAGCTTACTGAGTATACCAGGAAAAGTGTACGGTAGGGTTATAATTGAAAGAATTAGAGGTAAGACAGAATGTAGGATTGCGGATGAGCAAGGAGGTTTTAGAGTGGGTAGGGGATGTGTAGATCAGGTGTTTACATTGAAGCATATATGTGAACAGTATTTAGATAAAGATAGGGAAGTTTTTATTGCATTTATGGATTTAGAAAAGGCATATGATAGAGTGGATAGAGGAGCAATGTGGCAGATGTTGCAAGTATATGGAATAGGTGGTAAGTTATTAAATGCTGTAAAGAGTTTTTATGAGGATAGTGAGGCTCAGGTTAGGGTGTGTAGAAGAGAGGGAGACTACTTCCCGGTAAAAGTAGGTCTTAGACAGGGATGTGTAATGTCACCATGGTTGTTTAATATATTTATAGATGGGGTTGTAAAGGAAGTAAATGCTAGGGTGTTTGGGAGAGGGGTGGGATTAAATTATGGGGAATCAAATTCAAAATGGGAATTGACACAGTTACTTTTTGCTGATGATACTGTGCTTATGGGAGATTCTAAAGAAAAATTGCAAAGGTTAGTGGATGAGTTTGGGAATGTGTGTAAAGGTAGAAAGTTGAAAGTGAACATAGAAAAGAGTAAGGTGATGAGGGTGTCAAATGATTTAGATAAAGAAAAATTGGATATCAAATTGGGGAGGAGGAGTATGGAAGAAGTGAATGTTTTCAGATACTTGGGAGTTGACGTGTCGGCGGATGGATTTATGAAGGATGAGGTTAATCATAGAATTGATGAGGGAAAAAAGGTGAGTGGTGCGTTGAGGTATATGTGGAGTCAAAAAACGTTATCTATGGAGGCAAAGAAGGGAATGTATGAAAGTATAGTAGTACCAACACTCTTATATGGGTGTGAAGCTTGGGTGGTAAATGCAGCAGCGAGGAGACGGTTGGAGGCAGTGGAGATGTCCTGTTTAAGGGCAATGTGTGGTGTAAATATTATGCAGAAAATTCGGAGTGTGGAAATTAGGAGAAGGTGTGGAGTTAATAAAAGTATTAGTCAGAGGGCAGAAGAGGGGTTGTTGAGGTGGTTTGGTCATTTAGAGAGAATGGATCAAAGTAGAATGACATGGAAAGCATATAAATCTATAGGGGAAGGAAGGCGGGGTAGGGGTCGTCCTCGAAAGGGTTGGAGAGAGGGGGTAAAGGAGGTTTTGTGGGTAAGGGGCTTGGACTTCCAGCAAGCGTGCGTGAGCGTGTTAGATAGGAGTGAATGGAGACGAATGGTACTTGGGACCTGACGATCTGTTGGAGTGTGAGCAGGGTAATATTTAGTGAAGGGATTCAGGGAAACCGGTTATTTTCATATAGTCGGACTTGAGTCCTGGAAATGGGAAGTACAATGCCTGCACTTTAAAGGAGGGGTTTGGGATATTGGCAGTTTGGAGGGATATGTTGTGTATCTTTATATGTGTATGCTTCTAGACTGTTGTATTCTGAGCACCTCTGCAAAAACAGTGATAATGTGCGAGTGTGGTGAAAGTGTTGAATGATGATGAAAGTATTTTCTTTTTGGGGATTTTCTTTCTTTTTTGGGTCACCCTGCCTCGGTGGGAGACGGCCGACTTGTTGAAAAAAAAAAAAAAAAAACCAGAAGCTGTCAAACCAATATGAATTATTTTTATATGAAAAAAAAAAAAAAAAAACACCAAACTCACTTAGCAATGAATGATACTTATCATCCCATTAATTAATGAATCTCTCCCCCCCCCCCTTTAAAAAAAAAGTCACATTTCATCTGTTTATATCATTTGTTTCCTTAAACTAAACTTGTATAAAAAAATTATTTCCCCAATGTACCACCACCAAATTTAACTTTCTAATGTAATGACCCAATATTGTAAACAAGTAATGAATTACATTTACCAGTGAACTTCAGCAGAAAGCTACACAGTCATATGAATGCAACAAGCAATATCAAGGCTCCCAAACACCAATTTTACTCCGTTAGCCCAGGAAAGTTAATATTTTTGCCTTAACCCATCTTCTAAACTTCACTGAGAAAAGATTTATTTACTACCATGACACTGCTACTTTAGAACCAATCTCCGAGTCAAATTTTGTTACTGAAACTTTTTAAATAACTCTCTCAATTTTCATGTTTCAATTTTCAAACACATTTTCAAGATAAGATTTCTTGAACCTGCACCTAAGTCTGCTGAAACCAAATTCCAAAACTACATTTTCAACAAATAAAACTGTTTGCCTAATTCCTAACGGCATGGCGAAAAGAAAACTAATGTCTATAGTTACAGCACAGAGGAAGACAAACATTTTAATACATAATGAGCATTTGTATGCGGAGTATAGATTTTTCTTTTCCCAAAACATTGGCAGTCTTCCACCGAGGCAGGGTGACCAAAAAAAACACTTTCCCCATCATTCACACATAATCACTGTCTTTGCAGAGGTACTCAAATACAACAGTTTAGACATCACTCCAAACAGCCATTATCCCAAATCCCTCCTTAAAAATGCAGGCTCAAGGGCTCAAGTCCAGTTAACCAGTTTCCCTGAATCCTTTCAAAAAATATTACTCTGCTCACACTCCAACAGCTTGTCAAGTCCCAAAAACCATCCATCTCCATTCACTATCTATCATGCCCACACATGCCTGCTGTATGTCTAAGCACCTTGCACACAAAATCTCTTACCCTCCTTCCTCCATCCTTCCTAGGATGACCCCAGTATAGATTAGAGAATTTGAGTGCCATCAGCACCAAAATACATTAAATCAGGCATTATTTTAAATTTACTGTTAATCAGATTGTAAAAACGTATATTAGTTGAAAAGTTTAAGCATGTACATGTATTGATAATTCTAGCATGAGATTATAGAACTGCAACCTATGGATTAGTCAGAAAAGGCACGAGACAAATTGAAATGGTAAACCATCAATTTAATGGACTAATAGGGAAAGCATATTTCCAACAATGGTGATTCTGGTGTATAGAGACGAGATTGTTTTGCTGTGATCATAACAATAAGGAAGATTTCTGTAGCCAATGGACTTTGCTGGTTCTGAATCAATTGAGGTGCTGCATGGCAGAAAAGAATATATGCCACCAAGGCCAAAATCCAGGTTAGTGAACGAATCCATTCCTTAATGTTTCATTTGTTTGTGGTAATACAAATATGTTGTCTTCTTTATCCGCAAATTAGCCTCAGAGCTCCATTACAGTACGGTAACTTGAGCTTCACAGCTCTCATCTTCCCTATGCCTGCATTTTCCTCCACGGTTTTAACTTGGCACTTATTTTTCTCTGCTGTAATGCTTATTCTTTTCTGCCATGGTGCTTATTCCTTTCTGCCATAGTGCTTATTCTTTTCTGCCATGGCACTTATTCTTTTCGGCTACAACAACTCTGACTTAGTTGATTATGTCCTGCATTTCTGAAGTCTGTTAAACCAAGGTACCAGTACTTTAAACTGAGGGCTTACTGTATAAAACCCAGTTCCTCCTACATCCAAAAGAAACACATTATACCCAAATAATACATATTAAGAGAAAATGAGTAAGAATATACAGAGAAACTTCAATGCCTGCCAAATATAGACCAAAAAGAGTACAGCCAGTACAGTATTCTGGGTCACTGAACCATTAAGAATTTATGCTAGTTATAAGGCACTAGGGAGCTAAAACAATTTCACAGAATGCAATGAAGCATTCTGTGCTTGAGATATCCTCGGTACAATATACTGCACTGTGCAATAATTGTGAACGACCAATACAAGATGCAAAATAACCACAGGGGGAGTTGAATGATAGGAGTTTCCCCTGATCGGTTCTGCCTGGGCTTCCTAATCACTTCTGCAACACTGCAAGTTCCTGAAGATGTGTTGATTGCAATGCTAAAGGCCTACAGCTATCATTTAACTCCTCCTGTGGTTATTTTGTATACTGTACTGTGAATATTCAAGTTACAAAATAAAGCACTAAACCTTTACCAGAGAGAAGAGACTATGAAATGAAAATTCATTGCCATTTACAAATTAAATAAGTATTAAGGAAGTTAATTTCATTACATAACTACATTTTCCTCATTTTATAAATTAAGAGTTTTATAGAACTGTAGCTTCAAGCCCATCCTAAATATAAACGCATAAAAAAATTCCCACAATATACTGTACATCGATATCTTTTATGTACTGGAAAATGGTTATGAATTTTATATTAATACAGTATATAGCTGCACACAACACAAGCAGGTTTTTTTTTTAATATTTAAGCTAATTTCCAAGCGAGGGTTATCCAAAGAACACAGTAAGAATCACTCATTCTTGAGAAAGGCAGATAAACATTATCCTCTAAACGGTGACATTCCCAACCTTTAACTCTAACCTTCTTGATGCAGTTCTCCCTAAATGTTGCAGTCTAAGAGGAAGTCTTGCTTTGCTTAAATGACAATTTGTACAAAACAATGAAAATGAAAAGCAAAAGAATAAAATAAGACAGGAAGATGAAGTATTCTAAAGACTTTCACACAGAACATAAAAATATCCTTTTTTGGAAATATATTGTAGTCCCTTTCTACCTCATAATCTCTACCTTTCAAGCAACTTTCCTGTCCTCAACTTCTTCCATTACTGGCCATTAAAGAACATTTTGACTTTGGACAAAGTAACAACTGAAACAGCAACGAACATTTTAACAGTAAATTGATATTAACAATACACGTTAAGACTTAATGATACCTCCTAATAAGCTGTTATGTAAAATAATGTGTACTGTTTTGCTACTGAGCATGCCAAACATTTTAGCTTTAGTAAATTACTGCCATGGTTCATATACCAAGTGATTATGGATGTCACTCAGTTTACTGTGTGTGTAACTGATAGTGTGTATTGATTAACTTACAAACCAAATCTTGAGTTTAAATTTGATCTAATATTTTGACTTCTGGGTCCCAATTACATGGGGGTGAAAATTAGTGGCCACTGATTATTCACTCACCTTCTCTACCCTTCTTCCGGTAATTAAATTTGTATCAAGGGGAGGGAGTGATGAGAGATGGTGAGATGGGGTGAGGTTGAATGGAGAGCAGCAATGGAGCAGAAGTGTAAGGTGGCGAGGTGCGGTAGGCCTGGTCATCGCAGGATGAACAGTTGTCTACGATCAGCTGAACTGGCTTGGGTCCAAGCAAGAGCTTTCTATATGTATATGGCTTGATAAACTGACTGTTTTGATTCCTATTACTGTATTTTTTTGGACAGCTGTTCAGAATGAAGGGAGTGTATTGCTCTTTTGGGCGAATTTTGGGTGGTAGCCGTCCATATTAGACAGATGGTCACGATGTACAGGTCTTTGGTGGTAGTAATAAATGAAGAGGAAAATCCAAAGGACTGCATGAAGGTTGCTGCAGTGGTCGGGTGCACGCAAGGACAGGTTGGACTGTAAATCCAAATAAAATACTTTTTAAAGCATAGATATGTCTCTTTGCCTTCCCAAGTGCCTGAACTTGTTGGAGCAAATTTAAAAACATAATAGGCAAGGATGGGGGGAAAAATAAAAGCAATTTACAGATTGGCTAATTAATTTTAATTTCCAATTATATTCTTAAAACGACTCTAGGTGCTTTGGAAATCTATCGATATAACTGAACAAATTTGCTACTAAATGTACTGTGAAGGGACTTCTCTCTCAAACAGTAAAAAACCTAATAAAAAAAAAGAATAATGTTTAGTGTAGCTTGGCAGTTTACGTAACTTACCGAATGTACTTTTGAACACCTTGCTAATGACCTAGATTGTACCATAGATATTAAACTGAACCATTATATCTAAAAGGAAAACCAAAAATGCAGGAATCAACACATACTGAGAATGAAACTGACTGAGTGGAGTGAACTGTTATGAAGAGAGATGTATAAATATATTTAGTAACATGATGATCCAAACTAAAACATGTTAAATATTTATGCAATTATGACATGGCAGTTTGCAACAAGTGAGCAATATTTTGCACACAATACCTCAATATTTATATTCGATGATTTTTCCCTCATTCGATCCTAACACGTTTCAAAAACGTTCCAACTGCTGGTCTTAATTACAGAAGACCTAATACTTACCAATTAGAATATCTTCTTAAACATTATTCATGTTTCAAGTACCACATGCTGGTACTACAAACAGTGTGAAAAAAGTGACACTTCAACATACAGGAGGGCCCCATTTATGCAGCAGGTTAGGTTCCGGGCTACTGCTGTACAGCGAAAATCGCTGTAAAGTGAATCATAGCCTTTTTTCACTTTCAAGTGCATATAAAAGGCTGATAGCATGTTTACACTATTATGTATTAGGTGAGCAATATAGCCAAGCCTAAAAAATGCATATACAGTACACACATTACTTCGAAAAATGGGTATAATTTAAAACCGCTGTATTAAAAAAACACTGTAAAGCAAAGCGCTGTAAAGTGGGGACTGCCTGTATTTATTCATCAAATTTATGACATGTGGAAAAATTTTCTGAGTGGGAACCAACCTAAATTTTTTTTTTTCAACTTTAGCCATATTCAACACAGGCTGGAGCTGAATAGTAATAATTTTTGGATAAAGATGATCAGCATTTTAATAAAAAAGCACATGTAAAACTGCATTATGAGAGGTCCCGTTCGTACTCCAGTAGACAGTCAAGCACACTCCAAAGCACCATAATTGCCGGAAGTATGGTAAACTACCAATGGGATGTTCTTTGCCAGATTTCACTATTTATTCACCTTATATCTGACAAACCTGTGAGCACTGCTTGCAAGGTGTTCTGGGACACCCAAAACCATAGAATGAATCACACCAGGTATTAAATGGTTTATTGACTCAATATGAACATTCTCTAATAGGGGGCTTGAAAGGTGCATTGTCTGGACTCTTTAATCGATACTTGATTTTTTCTGAAGGGGGTTTCAGTTTCCTGGTCAACGAATAATGTACATCCTGAGATATACATCCCAGAAGGTTTTAGTGGCAATGCCGATGTTACCCCAACAAATGTCAGTCTAGTATTAAACTATTGCTTCTACTCTGAGACATTCCTAAACTTCAATGTGGCATGTGTGTGTGCACATTAGCTTCTAGACCTGTCACTAATAATTTTTCAAGAGGGTTTTAAGTTGGACAAGCCAACTAATACTAGCCCATTCAACCTCTTTTTTTACTATTTACTTTCACTTTTTTTTTTAACACACCAGCCGTCTCCCACCGAGGTAGGGTGATAAAAAAAAAGGGTACCCATTTCACGAACAATCATTCAACTGCTGTCTTGCCAAAGTGTACTGACAAAGTCAAATGAGCCTCTAAACTGTAATATCCCCATCCCTCCCTCAGAGTGCAGGCCCTGTTCTTCCCACCTCCAGGACTCAAATCCAGCTAACTGCTTTCCCTGAATCACTCTCCAACAACACATCCATTAAAAACCACTTGTCTTCACTCATCTGATCTAACACTCGCACAAGCCTGCTTTATGCTCAAGCCCCTAATAATCAAATCCTTCTTTACTCCATCCCTCCAAGCATTCCTCTAGTAACCCCTACCTTTCTCTACTCTCAATTTCAGGTTTATACACCTTTTATCATATTCCTCTCCATCCTCTCTACATGCCCAAACCACCTCAACAAACTCCCACCTCATCCCTCTGAATTATATCCTTGGTGACTCACCACCATCTTCTGATTTCCATGTTCCAAATTCTCTGCATAATATTCCCACCAGATGTAATAGTCAGATAAATCTCTGATCACTGATGTAAAACTACTAAGGAGAATACATGCAGATAAGGACAGGGAAAGGCTGCAAATGGATCTGGACAAACCACAAGGTTGGTTAGATAAGTGGTTGCTCAAGTTCAACCCCAGCAAATGCAAGGGTGTGAAGATTGGGACTAAGGGGAATGAGCTACAAAGGCAGGCTAAACAAACTAACACTGGAGGACAGAAGAAAAGGAAAGATATGACAACATACAAAATACTCAGAGATACTGGCAGACTTGATAACACACACATTTGCTAATGTAATTCCTCTTGATATTGCAGAGTTATTTGTAAATTTTAGTATACTGTACTAGTTACACATTTTCATGGCCTCTATATTAGTAAATAACTACATTCAAAGCAACTACCTTTAATGTTACATTCTTCACTTTGAACACCTAATTAAAACTTTACATACAAGAGCACATGCTGAAAAATATAAGCTCTGTACCCACCTTGGCAGCCACAGTTGCAAGGTGCTTATTATGAAGTCGTTTAGTGAGGAACTGAAGCACAAGAGGAAGTAAATTGGGATGGCAGGCAATCCACTCATTGAGTTCAGCTAGTAACTGCACAGATGTAAATGCAACTTGCAAGTGTATATCATCTGGCTGGCTCAGCAATCCTTCTAAGATGGGTGGGACTACCTCATTCTCCTCTCTGAAATAGAAAAAATACTGTGTATAAACCCCACCATCAAAACTTGTAACTTGGGTCAATATACATGATGACAATGAGATGAGTTTATGGGATATGAATGAACTATAAACCATGGAACAGGTGGGATCTGAACCCATGGCAAGCGAGTCTTAAAACTCCAGGCCAGTGTGTAAGCCACTGGGCCAGCCGGCTACAATAAGATTCATCTAACTCGGTACATTTATACACCATAGGGATATTAGCATGGGCCACCAATGAACACAAATGCAAGCTTATACAGATGAATCTCCTGCCAACTCAACTGTGGCAAAATAAAGTTTTAGAGCATTTTTCCCTTTTGCCAAGTGTTCTAAGAGTATTTCTCAAAGATATGTTTAATAAATGTATGGAAGAGGGTAAGGTACCTAGGGATTGGCAGAGAGCATGCATAGTTCCTTTGTATAAAGGCAAAGGGGATAAAAGAGAGTGCAAAAATTATAGGGGGATAAGTCTGTTGAGTGTACCTGGTAAAGTGTATGGTAGAGTTATAATTGAAAGAATTAAGAGTAAGACGGAGAATAGGATAGCAGATGAACAAGGAGGCTTTAGGAAAGGTAGGGGGTGTGTGGACCAGGTGTTTACAGTGAAACATATAAGTGAACAGTATTTAGATAAGGCTAAAGAGGTCTTTGTGGCATTTATGGATTTGGAAAAGGCGTATGACAGGGTGGATAGGGGGGCAATGTGGCAGATGTTGCAAGTGTATGGTGTAGGAGGTAGGTTACTGAAAGCAGTGAAGAGTTTTTACGAGGATAGTGAGGCTCAAGTTAGAGTATGTAGGAAAGAGGGAAATTTTTTCCCAGTAAAAGTAGGCCTTAGACAAGGATGTGTGATGTCACCGTGGTTGTTTAATATATTTATAGATGGGGTTGTAAGAGAAGTAAATGCGAGGGTCTTGGCAAGAGGCGTGGAGTTAAAAGATAAAGAATCACACACAAAGTGGGAGTTGTCACAGCTGCTCTTTGCTGATGACACTGTGCTCTTGGGAGATTCTGAAGAGAAGTTGCAGAGATTGGTGGATGAATTTGGTAGGGTGTGCAAAAGAAGAAAATTAAAGGTGAATACAGGAAAGAGTAAGGTTATGAGGATAACAAAAAGATTAGGTGATGAAAGATTGAATATCAGATTGGAGGGAGAGAGTATGGAGGAGGTGAACGTATTCAGATATTTGGGAGTGGACGTGTCAGCGGATGGGTCTATGAAAGATGAGGTGAATCATAGAATTGATGAGGGAAAAAGAGTGAGTGGTGCACTTAGGAGTCTGTGGAGACAAAGAACTTTGTCCTTGGAGTCAAAGAGGGGAATGTATGAGAGTATAGTTTTACCAACGCTCTTATATGGGTGTGAAGCGTGGGTGATGAATGTTGCAGCGAGGAGAAGGCTGGAGGCAGTGGAGATGTCATGTCTGAGGGCAATGTGTGGTGTGAATATAATGCAGAGAATTCGTAGTTTGGAAGTTAGGAGGAGGTGCGGGATTACCAAAACTGTTGTCCAGAGGGCTGAGGAAGGGTTGTTGAGGTGGTTCGGACATGTAGAGAGAATGGAGCGAAACAGAATGACTTCAAGAGTGTATCAGTCTGTAGTGGAAGGAAGGCGGGGTAGGGGTCGGCCTAGGAAGGGTTGGAGGGAGGGGGTAAAGGAGGTTTTGTGTGCGAGGGGCTTGGACTTCCAGCAGGCATGCGTGAGCGTGTTTGATAGGAGTGAATGGAGACAAATGGTTTTTAATACTTGACGTGCTGTTGGAGTGTGAGCAAAGTAACATTTATGAAGGGATTCAGGGAAACCGGCAGGCCGGACTTGAGTCCTGGAGATGGGAAGTACAGTGCCTGCACTCTGAAGGAGGGGTGTTAATGTTGCAGTTTAGAAACTGTAGTGTAAAGCACCCTTCTGGCAAGACAGTGATGGAGTGAATGATGGTGAAAGTTTTTTCTTTTTCGGGCCACCCTGCCTTGGTGGGAATCGGCCGGTGTGATAATAAATAAAAAAATAAAATGTTTAAATTAATGGATACTGACATTGAATTTTAATAAAGGTAATCTTATTGCATTTGAATAACTTGGTAGGCAGAACACTGTACCACCTGATCATGATTAATAATGAAATCAATCTTGCTTAGCTGCAAGATTGTGGTTAGGTTCCATCAGGCATAGAGTCATCCATTAAAAATTTAAGATTACAGTAGTTTAATTTTTCCCCAGACCCAAATAGTGACTAGTGTCCATGGTAAAGCCATAACAATTACTGTACTGAAGACTCTTCCCCCCTCCAAACCATTTATCTCGACCAACACACGACTACATATCTCGTAATAACCCAAATGATTGTGTATTTTCAACTATTATTATCGATACCAACTGATTATACTAAAAATATCCTATTTTATAGCAAGTAGGTTTTGTCAAGCAAAATACAGAGCACTCAAGAGCCTAATTTCAAGATGGGAGTGAACCTCCTTTTTTATAAACACTGTACAAGAGAATATAAACTGCACAGTTTTAAAGCATCAATAAATATTCTGACACAGAAAATTCATTTCATATTCATGAAAAATAAATGCACTAAAATTCTAATCTAAGGACTGGATTTATTTTAACATGCTGGTCATTTCCCATTGAGGCAGAATGACCTGATAAAGAAACACTTTCACCATCACTCATATGATCACTGTCTTGCCAGAGGTGTGCAGATACGATAGTTTAGATGTCCCTCTAAACAGCAAATATCCCAAACACCTTTAGAATGCAGGCACTATGCACTTCCCACCTCCAGGACCCAAATTCAGCAAACCGGTTTCCCCAAAATAAAGGCGTCCCACAGAAAGCAACTTACGGTACAAGATTCTTAGCCACGCTCTGCATGATGAATAATGCAGCCTCCATGAGGTTCCAGTTTTTGCTTATATCAGGAGACTGGAGTATGTGTGCCATCTGCTGAAAACACAGCTTCGATCCACAAATAAAGACCACATCTTTTATTAACTCTTGCACTCGCTCCCGGAACTCGTAGAAGTCATCCTGCTGAACCAGTATACTCTCCTGAAAGGAAAACTCCAATAAATTAAAGGAACCAAAGTATTACATTAAACATTAACATGCTGATTAATGTTTCATTTTCACTACCAATCCTACTCGATCCATGAAAAATATTTCACAGAATATGTAGATACATCAAAAATTACTAGCTTCATACAGCTGAAATCCTGAAAGCATCTCCTCTATACTGCTCTCTGATATTTACGAGCAATCTTAACGACAAATTTCAATTACTCACGTGGTCAGGCTCTATCTGGCAGTGGCGATACAGAGCCTCAATTAAGCGTTCGACATAAGGCTTGAACTGTTCGTTAACATTGTCACAGTTTTTTCTGTAAAGTACTTCTGAGAGTTTGTACCAAAAGTTGAAGGTAATTTCTGCAACCTGTAAAGAAGTTATACAATATAATAATAAAGTCATTACATAAAACACCAATATTACTACCACAAATAAATAACAAAAAGGCACAATACCGTGACTGGAACAATACACAAATAACCCGCACATGAAAGAGAGAAGCTAGTGTGACTTTGTCAATGGTCCAAGTCGGACCGAAACGTCGTCGTAAGCTTCTCTCTTTCATGTGCGGGTTATTTGTGTATTACTACCA